>NC_142837.1:31586807-31896115 GCF_061612785.1 Hesperophylax consimilis
CTCATGACCGAAACGAAAATGCGGGTACCCCCACCACCGATTAAAGTTCATTTGATCTAGTCAAAGTTTTGAAGTAACATATAAATGCTTCTTAGCTCATCCCGACAACTGGCGTTGGTGGTGTAATGGTCAGCATAGTTGCCTTCCAAGCAGTTGATCCGAGTTCGATTCTCGGCCATCGCACATTATTTTTTTGTTTTTAACGCCTTTTTCATTCAATATCTTATTTTTTAGTAGGTCAGAACATTTTTTAAAAGAAAATAATATTGCAAAATAATAAAAACACTTATCTCACTGTGATAAAACATTACTCCGCTAGAGCGCGCTTTGCGTTATTGTGTTGGATTAAAATTATTATCTAATCCGTATATTATGATAATTGTATTACATTTATTTAATTAATTTATTTATTTTGATAATATGTAATAATTTACAGAAAAAAAAATTAAAACTATCTCCCTCTGATAAAATATCCGTTCGCTAGAGCGCACTACGCGATCTTGTGTGGGATTCTATTTCTGTACATTGTACATTATTTTTAAAAATATATTATATTTTGGGTGTGATGTAGGTAACATTATAAAACATAACAAGCTCTCATATTTTCAGAACCTACATAATATAATCAATTTATGCGGCTTTGCTTACAGTTGGTGCTCAGCGTGGTTGGCTTTCAATCAGTTAAGCGAGGTTCGATTCTCGGCTGTGGCATTTTTGAAGTGAAACCTTGTTGAGGTGGGGGAGCCGCTCACGAACGTTCTCTCTCTTCTCTTCTTTCCTCTCTCTCAGACACCAGCGAACTGCGCCACGCCAAGCATCAGCTGAAACTAGAAGTTTCACTTCTGTCTTGCGTAGGCTTGACACACCCACTTTTTTTCAATCTTATTACCTCTTCAATTATAAGCCTTTCCACTCACAATACAAAACATTAAATCATAATTAGCATTGTATTTTAATGTATTATGGCTTTAAAGTTCTCTTCACCTGAACAAACAAAACATCGCGTGATACTAGCGTCAGACAAGAAAGCGATGAAACTAGGTACCGGGAAGCATAATGATACCGAAAGAGACTGAACGAGTCATTAGCGTTCGTTACTGGAATATGACGGTACTTCGTAACGGAATATAACGGACCGGGTGACGTTCGTTATGCAAATCGGAAATCTGTTGAATTTGGCAGGCTTTTAGTGACTCCTGAGAAATGCAGGATGCATTAGTTCCGATTCCACGAGACTGGGCTTAATCACACACTGGGATTTTAATTAAATTGTTAACGAAGATGGCATTGTTTCACGATCGACGTTTACTTACTATGGTGGAGTATTTGGTTGTAGTTTGAATAGGGTGGAATCTCTTACCATCCCCGCTTCGAAGCTCTATTGTCTCCATGACTCTCGGCGAGCTCATCTCGACATGGAAAATGTCCTAGTGAGATGAGTATTATACAATTTAATGAATAAACAAATAAATTGATTATATTGGAAGAACATTCCGACGTGGACGCTTATCCAAGAGGCTGCAAATCAATATCTAAATGATGCAATGTTAATTAATTACTAAAGACGTGTTTAGTATCCGAACTGGAATAGCCAAGTTTCACCAAACTTCCATTGTCCACGTATGACCATTATCACTTTAGTTCCATTTCAAATTGGGAATATTATAATCCATTTTCCACGTATAACTATTATCACTATAGTTTCATTTCAAAATGGGAATATTATAATCCATTTTTCACGTATAACCATTATCACTATGGTTCCATTTCAAATTGGGAAGATTATAATCGCCGGCGGTAATTATTTTAGAAGTAGGGTGTTTTGACGTAATAAATTCAATGGCTTGAGAGTATTTCTTGTAAGTTTGAGTATAAAAGTTTTGCGGCATATCTAATGTGTACCCCAATAATGATTTTTCCAGAGGGGTAAAAATTTTCACAAAAAATTGCTCTAATGAGCTATTTTGTTTATTTTTAGCTAATAAATCTTCCGTGCCATCAAAACTCGGCTCCTTTCCATTTTTTACTAGATTTTGAGTTTTTGTGGCTCCAAAATATCTTGTAGTTTTAAACCAAGTTCTGGAGACATAATTTTTGGGACTAGCCATGTTTCGGTAATATCGGTCTATCAAGTCTGTATAGATGTTCTCATCGTTGTTTTTAAGGTCATTTAGTTTCATACGAAGTCCTCAAGTATTTTGGTTTTAGATTTCAATTACTTCAGGGTTTTTGATTTTCGAGTACTTGGGCCGCATTCTTTGCAGAGATGTGCAAAATGGGTACCCAAAACCATTTGAAATGCAAAATGGAAATGGGTCAAAACTTTTTCATTTGAAAATGCAAAATGCAAAATGGTTTTTAGAAAAGCATTTCAAATGCAAAATGCAAAATACCTATTTTCAAAATGCATTGAAAATGAAAAATGGTTTCTCACGTCAAACAATTAAAATAATTATAGAATTTTCAAACAATTTTGTCATTTAATAATGGACATCAATATAGAACAAACATATTACATGATGGTAAATCCAAAAACACCACGACTACAGATTATGAAACCACAAAAAATTTGCGCGTGACAAATGTTGCCAACGTAAAAACATAGAAACTGCTATCTAACATTTAATATTACAGCGTCATGGCCCCATGTTCAGTATTTGAATCAGTATTTTTTGTAATGGTATCACTCGATTGCCAGGGCTCCTACCAGGGAGCAACTTGACAAATGTAAATTGTCTTTCATATCGAGGTTGAGGACCGACTAATATTTGGGGCTTATGAAAAAACGATGAGTGGAGATAGTAGGAAGAATGTTGCAAAAAAGCATTTAAAATGGAAAATGCATTGGGAAAAGCATTTAAAATGCAAAATGGTTTTTAGAAAAGCATTTAAAATGCAAAATGGAAAATACCCATTTTGCATTTTGCATTTCCATTTGAAATGGATTTATTTGAAATAAAGCACATCTCTGTCTTTGAGGCTTTTTTTTACAATCGGTGGCTTATTATTAAAACATATTATTGTAAGTTAATTAAATTCATTAATAACAAGCGATGATGGTTTAGAAAAACCTAACATTTCACGGCTTTACAACTAGTGATTTGAAGTTTCGTTTCCATTACAAAAGATTGCAATTTTTTTCTCTTAATATTATTAAAATATTTGACTGGGTGAAATCTTTCGGTCTGAATGATAAATTGAAAGTGCGTGTATCCCAGAGGCATGAAGGTAGCAAATGGTTAATGTCACGTAATTACACGGGGAGTTTATCTAATGTTAGTAGTTTCCTGATGTCTTCCTGACAGAGCCTCATTAATATTATGTCGACCAAAATGAGGGGTTTTCGAGTTAAATAATTTGAAAAGAAATTTTCGTATCTACGACATAAACACTCAAATTCAGTTTTTCATTTAGAATTATATACGTTTTTACGGAATTTTAGTTTAGTTAAAAAATACAACAGTTTTTTTTATTTATTTCTATATATAATTTACAGTTTCACATAATTATTTATATTTATATATGATACATTTCAAACTTATAACTATAATATGTTGTGTGTAAGGTAGGTTTGAGAAGGTGATACTGTATGTGAGTAATATTGTATGTTTCGTAAACACCTCACTAGGAGAACCTGTGCTGAGGTGTTTACGTGGTTATGTATAGGTGTGACGAGTATTTATGTGTTGTTGAAGTTTTTATTTTTTATAAGTTTTAATTTTAATTTTTTTATTTTTTGGTTTTTTGTAAATTGAATATTCATAAAATTTTAATGGTTTTTGTAAATTGAATATTCATAATAAATATGTAAAAAAATATATATTAATATATATTAACATATATGTAAGTGCATATATTTGTATTGTAAGGGTGAGTATAGTTGGTAAAATCTCGAAAAACGTGTTTATTTATTTTACACTTTTTATGGTTTAGTTATGTTTGGTTTGGAGTTATTATGTTTTGAAAAAATAAAATATCTTGGTTTTTGATCCAGGCTGTGATATGTTTTTTTGTGAATGTTTGCAGATGTATTTGCAGTTAGTAGTTTTTTCAGAGTAATGGGCATACAATTAAACAGTTTTGTAGCGTAGTATTGAAAGTGTCTTTGTCCGTGTGTGGTGTGTGTTATCGGTATGTTTAGTGTTTTATTTGTTAAGGATCTGGTTTTTGGTTGAATTGGAATATGGAGTTTGTGTTGTACTTGTTGTTCTGTCAAATCAAAAAGCATATTGTATTTTTTTACTAAACATTATGCCTGTGACAGACCATGCCATAGACGCACTAAATGTTCGTGGGCTGGCTTATTTCAGCATATCGCTCGTTCGTATGCTGAAATAGGCCAAGCCATGAGAGTAAAGCGCGAGCGTGTCAGTCCCATTACGTAATTTCCTAACAGGGGTAGGGATAGAGAATTAACCGCCACACAACTCTATCTTGCACGGAAAAAACTTTCTGATACAAAATATTGCTTATTTATTAAAAATCTCTTAAAATTATTCATATTCCTGTTAAAAGTGGGACTGTAGGCCCCTGACGAATTTATTTATTTATTGCATCTCACTATACATAAAACGCTTTTTTTCACATAAAAATCAACCTCACTAGGACTAAGCCTGTATCGAGGTTAACAATTTACATTTGAGTGAAGCAAACATAACAGTAATCACAAACATAAAGTAATTCTACATACAATCTCGAAAAACGTGTAAAACACACAAAATATTTTTGTGTGTACACATAATGTATTTATTTGTGTGTACACAAAATATTTCAAAATTAAAGAAAAATAAGTATTAGATGTGTTACCAGGTGGATAATTTGACAGTATATTGTAACAATATTTAAACCATAACTAATCATTAATCATTATTCAAAATAAAAAGCAAAGTAGATAATAAAGACAGATGGGTGACATCCAGTTTTTAGCAAATATCGAATAAATTGATAGGTTTCATGTTACAGTTAGTAAAAAGTAATATATAGACGCGACATCGGAACAAGTGTTCATAAAAATAATTATATTTTCGCATTTCGTCAATATATATTAAGAGGGCAAACGCAGGTGCATGAACACTAACTGAATACTCACATTTTACTATGAAATGGCCGGCTGTCCCGTTTTGAACAAGATTTTAATAAATCAGCAATACTCATTTTTCTCGGTGTGGCACACACTCCTGGATTCTGCCAAAATATAAAATCACAACTGCCACTCTACAAATTATTCTACACTCCTCACACACCAATACCAAACCAGCCTTTAATTACGACACACACCAGCGCAGAACAAAATCATATAATCAAATACACTAAATCTGGAATTAACGCCTTACAGTAAATACATCGCATATACGCAATACAATCCATTACCTAGAAACCTAAAGCTTCCAGTAACAACAAAAAAACATTGGCAAAAGCTCTTAAAAGATATTTCCTCAGTAGATTTATTAACCAGAGACCCAATCTTCCTTTGGATCCTTCTATTTTCTGCATTTCTCTCTTATTGTATTTATGAAATACTTTTAAATTAACTGTGTTAAGCCTGTTTTAAAATCTATGTAAACTTTTCATTGAACTCCCTTTTAAATTCATGTTCTCATGTACAAACAATTTATTTTTAATTGTGTAATGTTGTCTATCTTGAAATGAGTTTTAGTAAACTCATTTGGGAATAGTGAGTTATAAATAGGTTTGTTGATATTTTGTTATATACCATCACAAATAAATAAATATAAATAAAAACTTAAATATAATTTACTGTCCTACTAGAAGTAGTGACTGATGCTTGGAGTTAGGTCCCATCTGAAATCAGCTGAATTTGAAACTCATTATTTAAGTTAAGATAAATCTTCATAGATGACTTCAATAGTAATAATTATGGGTATAATAAATAGCTAAGCAATCAGTTTCATATTTGGAGATTCTTCTAATATTTTGTATGTGGTAAGCCATCAGTTTCATATTTGCAGATACTGCTAATATTTTGTAAATGGTATGCCATCAGTTTCATATTTGGAGATACTGCTAATATTTTGTATGTGGTATGCCATCAGTTTCATAATTGGAGACACTGCTAATATTTTGCATGTGGTATCAGCTGCACGCATAGATTTATCTTATCATTTTCTTGTGGGCAGGTTTCTTTACGGGTTCAAGTTATTTCTATTAAGTAGAAGAGTGTTTTCCTTTTTATAAATTCCCAAACTCACTGTATTCGTTTCCTTAAAAAGTCTCAATTTTGGATTTTCCTTGTGACATGTGATTTAATTATAATTCTGACACGTTCCATTTTCCAGTTATCCCTACTCAGCGAGATACCGTCATAAATCTACTAACTAAATAATAACCTCTATTCAGTCGCAGCGGTGGGAGACTTTATGATATGGTTAATATGACGAAGATTGTAAATATTAGCTTTTGCCCTTTTGACCCTAGTGGGTTTAGTTGGATATAAAATAAAGGGGTTTTCCGTTTTCTACGACCTAGTAAATTATGTTGTTAATTTTACTACACTGTTTTTATTTCGTTGGCTGTTGGTTTCGTGCGACTCAAATCGTCACAATATGGAACAGTTAATATTAACCATGTTTTGAGATATAACTAATAAATCATTAATCCATTTCCACGCAGGGAAAGGTAAGGAGGATAGACTGCTACATAACTCCGTCTTGGCACAAACTCTTTGGTCTATTTACATTCATATCTTTATATTGTTTAAATAAGTACCTATATACATATTTAATAATAATAATGTAATATCCATTAATTATTTATCTGGATTTTAATAATAATTTTTTTTTATTTATTATTTTACTTATATCTCATGTTGGATACATATACACACTTTATATCTCCCTAGTGAAAGACCTTAATTCAGATCGAAATGTTGCGTTGTTTAATAAGGGCTCGAGATTTGTTTAGAAACCAAATCTGACAACCAGGTTATTCAGATTCGGCAATTTTGGGACGTCCATTTTTGATCTCAAAAAATGATAAAATCATGTACTTTAGGTTTGCTTGCTTTTTGCATTTGGAATTATTGTACGATGTCTCATCAAATAAAAAATGAAAACACTTTTCTCTCTATTTCAATCGTGTGGTGGTTACTAAATATTTACTTTGCTTTCTCTTAGAGTTGCACCTGAAAACTAGTTTATATAATACTAAGGAAATATTATTTTGTGGTATTTACAGAGTAAAATAACTGAGTCAACGTTATACTTTATTATACGAGTACATCCACAAAATGCTGACATTTTCATAATGCAAATTGTAAAGCCAGCGTCAATAAATATCGTCGAAAGATAATATGTGACTTAGTGTACGGGACGTGTTTGCCTGTACAAGAAAAGACTGTAAATAATAAGCACCGGCACACATCAGCCAAATCTGGGTAATGATTTAAGTAAAACACCGTAAGGTGTTCTATCCAAATCATCATAAAACAAAGACGATTCAAATCGAAATTCACATTTTAATTACATGTATTGTACTGGTATACAGAACGTACAAAGGGGTGTAGCTTATAGGTACTTCATATTTCTTACAGCCAACCCAATTCACAATAAATAGTTATATGTATTTCAATACAACTGGGTATTAATACACAGATAGAAATTCAGACAGTTGGAATGCTTTCAGCGATGATTTAAGATTGGAACAAATTGTGCATCAGGAGCGCCATACGATACATCAAATGGCGCAAGCGACTGCTTCAGCAGTGGTCAGTTCAATCCAGCAAGAATTGGCCAGCCTTTAGGTTGTCCGCATCAGTGGCCAGTTTTGTCGGTAGCCAGCAGGCATTGGCCAGCCTTTAGGTTCTCAGCCTCAGTGGTCAGTTCAGTCGGTAGCCAGCAGGAATTGGCCAGACTTTACGTTGTCAGCATCGGTGACCAGCAATCGGCCATTGGCCAGACTTCAGGTGATCAGTTTAGTTGATAGTCAGCAGAAATTGGTCAGTTCTTAGGTTTTCAGCATCGGTGATCAGCAATCGATAGCAGCAGGAATTGGCCAGCCAATCCACTAGTTGTAATTCTTGATTTTTGAATGTTTTTTCTATGATTTATTTATAATATCTTCTACAGGTGTTCGTGTGACGTCAGCGTCTGCTTTCAATAACATTTTTACAGTTTTAATGCAGGCAATGGCGCAAATAATATTTCACCTAGTAACAACCTTTCGCTTTTGTCAATATAACGATTTCATTTTAGAAAATAGGGTCACCAAACTCACAGGATATTTCAAAGAATGTTATTTATTTAAAGCAATAACATAGTTTTAATGCAGGCAATGGCGCAAATAATATTTCACCTAGTAACAACCTTTCGCTTTTGTCAATATAACGATTTCATTTTAGAAAATAGGGTCACCAAACTCACAGGATATTTCAAAGAATGTTATTTATTTAAAGCAAAAACCTATTCCTGACATCTGTAAAAATTTTAAGTCTCTCTCAGAGCTCCACATCATCCAAAATGATCTACTTCCCTTATACAAACTAAAATATAGTCACGTCACCCTATCCCCAACAATATTAGAAGGGATCGGAATCTTTAAAAGTCATTCCAATCTCCCGGCCCAAACTGTCAATAATATGTTCAATGACATTATTTTATCTAAATGGCCCAACTTTTCTCTTTTATTTACTGATGGATCCAAATCTCCCGACTCTCCTAACTGTGGTATAGGTATTAACGTTTACCACAATAATTCTAATGATAGAATATTTCATTCAATTTCAAATCAATTTTCAATATTTTCAGCTGAGTGCATTGCAATAATAGAATCTCTCAAATATATAATCAAAAATAATTTTGAACATTCCCTCGTTCTCTCTGACTCTCTCAGTTCCCTCCAAAAACTTAAATCCAGTCCTCTTCTTCATACTGATGATCATTTTGTATGCCTTATTCGAGAGATGATAGCATCCATTCAAAGCTCTGGTAAATCTGTAACTCTGATTTGGATTCCTGGACATGTTGGTATCATGGGTAATGATATTGCGGATGCCTTGGCAAAACAAGGAGCGTCCAACCCTGTTGTTACCCTCGTAAACCACATTCCCTTATCTGACATTTTTTCCATCATCAAAGAAAGATCCCGCAATGTTTGGTCAGAGTATTGGCACATTGCTAGTCAATCCAAGGGAGCCTGCTATGCCTCAATACAAAGGACTATTCCATCAAAACCGTGGTTTCAGCAATTCCCTCATTTTTCCAAAAAAGAAATTTCTTCACTCATTCGAATGAGGATCGGTCATTGTTCCGTTCCTTCCCATCTTTTTAAAATTCACGTCCTTGACTCCCCAGATTGTACATTCTGTGGTCTAGAAGTGGGAACTTTAGATCACATATTTTTTGGTTGTCCCTCTCTAAACAAATATCCTCTCTTCTATCAAGCCTTAACTAAAATTGCCTCCCCTCCATTCAACATTTCATCTCTTTTAAGTCTGAACTCGACTCCAATTTTCATTATAATTTTGAAATTTGCCTATTTAAATAAAATTAATATTTAAATTCAACTTTCAATACACCTTTCTCAATAATTTTAAATGATGGCCAAGAACACCCTTGAAGGGTGAAAGCCAGAAATAATGGAAAAAAAAAAAAAAAAAAAAACATCATCAGTCACGTTCGATATACTAATTTGGTGTTTAACAAAGCCAAAAAGTTTTTCAGCCATGTTTTGTCAGGAAGGTCTCGAATACAGAATATTTCTCAGTAAATATATTTAAGCCTACGAGGCTTTATCGACTGTTGGGAATTCAAAGTGAGACCAAATGAACATAAAATCGACACTTGACTGTGGAGTCAAAAACAATCCATCAACCTGTCATTGGTATCAGCCGTATAGCTCCAGTATTGAATTAAAGTATGACACATCATGTTTTGTAGAAAATATTATGATACAAAAGAACCGTGTAGTTTATATCACCACAAAGCTCTCCGCGGGCACTTGAAGGTTAAATACTGATGATTTGTTTATTCATTTATTTTATATTATAGAAACAAACAGTAAATCGGTTACAGAGATGGAAAAATCAACAGATATTAAACATTTGAAGATATTTTCAATACCTATGATGTGTTTCCCTGTAATGTTTTATGCGTATTTATTAATTACCTGGTGACATGTGTAGTACATATCTGTGAGTGCGTTTGTATGTGTGAGTGTGTTTTAATATGCGCATTGAACAGTTAATATCATTGATGTGCTACTCTTTTTAAATTTGTGCAATGAATCTGTAAAAATGTCGATGTTAGAGTTTAAACAAAGATTATTGGGTGTAGAATAGCACGGTTAATTGGCGAATGAGATGTTGCATTTGTTTTGTAATTAAGCGTTCAGAATAGCTCTGTATGTGGTGTACGTCTCAAAGGTATGTTAAAATTATTTAGGGTCAGAATTTTGGTACAGTCGATGGTATTGCTCTAAATTATTAAAATTCTACGTATAAATGTTAATTCAGCTATAGCCAAAATCTCCTAGATTACAAGGCCGGGACACTGAATCAAATCAGCCTCCTAACTTGTATGGGAAGCTCCAAAAAAATATTTTTATTTATTTGTTTAGATTAACTAAAAAATTTTAAGATGTGTTAGTAAATAAGAATAAATTTGAAATAAATAAATACATAAAATCCCCTACAAGTTACGAGGCTGTTTTGAATGAGTGTCCAGGCCTCGTGTTCTAGGAGGTTTTGCTACAGCTCGCCTTTGTTGCAAAGATCGAAATATACTTTGAAAGTAATTGTTAAGATTTGTTTGGGCTTGATGAAGTCTTCAATAACAGACGCATGGTTCTGTACACCATTATGACTGCTTGTTACTATTTTATAGGAGAGAAGAAGAAGGAATCCAGTCGGCGAGGCTTTTTATAATCTTACCAAGTAAAACAAATAGACAAGCTAATTGTAAACAAACACTGTCAAAGAAAGCCAATTGATAAGGCAAAACATCTGTTTTATCTGTTAGCCCTAGTTTTACCTCTGACCGCTAGGTGCTAGGCAGGAGCCTGTAAAGTAACTGGTGGTGAACTTTGCTAATGATTCGTACATTTTTAACAGTAATTGTTTAATTTGGAGATAAGAAATTTTGTATATTTTTTTATTACGTTTTATGCTATCGATGCACAGTTTATATTGTGGATCCTAAATAGGCGAAGCATATTCCAATAATCTTCTGACTAATGCGACACATAACATTACGATTCTACGCGGATTACTGAACACTTTAAGCATTCAGACAAAACCAAGCATTTTATACAACCTATGAACGATTGAGTCAATATGCTTATTATTACAACCTATGAACGATTGAGTAAGTGTGCTGTCAGGGTAGACACGAAAGTCTTTATGTCCCGTTTATTTCTGGTGAAAGCCATAGTGTGACTTTAAGAAACGTTAATATCTAAACAGTTAACTTTCCAATTCTTTCAAAGTCTATCTAGGTCACTTTGTAATGCTTTACAGGAAGAGAGAGAACGAATAACTTTGAATATTTTCATGTCATCAGCGTAAAGTTTATTTTAGCAATTTCTAAAACATGTTCCAGTATCATTTAAATAAATGTTGAACATAAGCGGACCTAGGTGGGATCTTGATGCCATATATTACCACGATAGTCTTTGAAAAGACAACATTACAATATGATACAAATTATAAAATAGTTTTAAAATGCCGAATGATTTTAAAACGTACAAATATTAAAAAAAAAGGGTTGACATTAAGGATGGAATGCCACACATGTCCTCTTTAATTAAGTTGACTCTTTTCGTGACCGGTCTCAAATATAAGTTTGTTTTTTAATGACATCCGTTGAATTATAATATAGTTTCTTCTTCTTAATAAACTTCAAGCTTTATAATAATAATAATAATAATTAGATGATTTTCAAAGCGCCGTTTTTGTAAAAAAATCACCTTAAGGGCGCTGACAAGAGCTTGCGATTCCCTCAAATTTCTCCTTTTCTCCTGTTTCTTAGTGTTTTTAGTCGTCATTTCATTTTTGGACAATTTTTTTTCTCGATTCCAACGAAAAACAGGTAATATTTGAAATTCAACGGTCATTCAATCGTGATATTTTTTATTAAAATTAGTAGCGCAAACCTGTGAAAATCTGTATGAGCCCAGATACTAAATCGAATCTAATCTTATACTACAGTCTTCAATCAATATTTAACTAAAACACTGTGTTATTTTTATTAGTAAGGCGAGATGATGGAATATTAATTTTTTACTAAAGATTATTTAAAAAATTAATTAAGAGTTTTTAAATATTTATTTTGTTATACTTGATACTGTCCCACTTGAACATTAAAATGTGTGGGGGAGATAATCTTAACAGTGCTCAAAAGCAAGTGAATCTAATTAAACACACCATTGGTGTGTTGGAACAACCAACTTGATGATATCTCCTGACAAAAAGCACAGTGGCATAATTCCCCTGATTGAGCATTTAACTTTAAACAATCGCCTGTCCAACGCCATATGGTGCGCTTGCAAGGAGTCTAGTTTCCGTTATTATCGTCAACGATAACGGCCGTTAATTGAGCGTTCGCACTAGAGGTGGCCGGTCGCCGTTAGCTTCCGACGTTACGAGCGCTATATCCGTTTCCACTGTCGCCGGCGCTTTGTTCAAACAATCGCATCGTAGCCGTGGAAGCTCGTAGCTCGTAGCAGTATGTAAACCGTAGCTCACCGTAGACAAATATGTTTAAGAAATTCAACCTTATAATGATTCCGCGCGATACGCCAGAATGCTTTTAAAGATCTTCTGATTTCTTAGTTGAGGGGATTCGCACAATGTTGAATGTTAAATTATTTTAACTTTTTTATTAATGCGATGGCTACGAGAAAAATTATTTCCCTAAGAGGTTATGTCATTTTAAGGTATGCTGGGTAGAAGGTATTTTTAAGAAAGGAGGAAGGAGAGGAAGTTCTGTAAAGGATAAGGGTATGAGGATTGGGTAGGAATCTGGGAGCTACTGTATTCAGGAGTGACGGATTTTTATAATCTTTAATTCATCCTTTTCGCTCCGGTACATAGCATTGGTTAGGCTGAAGAGGTGAAAGGGTCTCCCTTAACCTGTCTCTCTCGATCCGACCCCGTGGGAAGGATCATTCGCCGCCCAGCCCTGAACAAATTTCACCCTATGCACCCGGGTACCCTGCTAAGTTACCAAACATAGCAAACTGAAAAAAAAATGGCTGAAAATAGCTCACAAGGCGGTCTTGCTTTTGAAACCTAAAAGCCTATGAAATCATGAACCACCCCATTAATTCCTCAGTTCACAATGTATTTAGTTTCAAAAGATACAAATCTACCAGTAACAAAAACTATAACGGAACGAAGTAAACATACCTATACTAAATAACCTTAGCAGTACCCAAGTCCCCATATCAGTCGAGTAGAACATTTCCTTGGTTAATTACGGCGAAAGAAGTGCTTCTGTATTTCGTAGTTTATGGGTCTAAGTGTTATTCCTTAAGCTATCCATTTCCGCCTATAAGCGCGAGAATGGGTCATTTAAGTCCGACGGACCACAACCAAGATAGTGATCATAAACTGGATAAGCGTTTATCATTTGCTTGTAAAATTTCTACTATTTCCGATAGCTGGTTGGTAAATTAGTTACTTGAGTTTTCGTGGAAAATTAAACTTCTTTTAAAGCCAAATCGAAATTAAAAAACATGCTTGTCATTCTTAAATTAATTTGATATACTCGGGTATCTATTTTAATAAATGACTAAATTATCTAAATCTTAAAAGAAGCTTAATTTTTCCGATTCAAGTTTATCGTCATCGAATGGCAAAAATACTCCTTTGTTTTAGTAATACAATGAGGATCGACGAATTCAATCATACGAGTACGTAACATTCTAAAGAAAGCGCTGAGCTTCATGACTACGAGGGTGGCTGATACTATTACAGTACATTTCTTTGAATGTTGCCAACCTTCGATAAGAGAGGCTTCCAGTTAAAAATCCCCATATTTTGCATCCTTCCGACCTTTCTGTGTTTTTTTTTTTAAATTTTTTATTTTTTTAATTTTTTTTTTTATTTATTTAGTAAAAGATTATACATTATTTAAGAAATGTTTTGACTGCCCAACTAGGAGGATTCCCATTTTAGGACAGTGAAATTAGGATGAGTATTAACATTTTGATAAGTTGTTTAATAAGTACAGTATTAAAATAATAATGAAATAATAGGTATATGTACTTTTAACTGGTGCCTATGCCTACTAACATATTTTGTTACCTAATAGTAACAAACTTATTTTGTTACTTAATAGTAACAAGTTTTGTTCTCTAATAGTAATATTATATCTGGAATATGTGCTGTTGATGAAACTTGTTGGAAATATACGTTATGCTATTAAGTTTTTTTTGTGATAATTGTAAGCAGCTTAGGATATTACCATTCACTTAACTATAAGTAAATGATAAAAAAATACCTTGCTTTTGGGAACAGCTCAAATGGTCTCAAAGGGATAGTTATTTCTTCCTTACCATCGTGGTGAGAATTATTATCTAAACGATGTTAAAAAGAGATAACACCACGCTTTGTATTTAAATCTAGAAGTTAACCACGGAATAATTCAAATGTTCACCTCTATGAAACTAAAGGTCCAACAATTTGAAAAATAAAATAAACTTCGTGATTTTTTTTAAATATTATTTTTCAATGAAAACACTCAAAAAAGTACGTTGAAAAAAACGTTTGTGATACATTCATCAAATAAAGTGTGTGTTTATTTGCATTATCAGTAATTTAGTTAGAAAAAACGTAAGGTGAGCCATTTTTAAAACTTTTAATATTTTTGATTTTTTATGAATAAGTATTCTTCTTTTCTAATAATAAAATGTAATAGAGCATTTCATTACTTTTCAAACACAGGTTTTAGTCTTATATAATATATTAGAGGCCTGGGGGTTGAATAGTTGCAAACGCATGTTAAAACTTCCCTTTTGTGCTATTTACAATCCTAACTTCTTTATGTATTTTTTTACTATTCTATCTCCTCAAAAACCTATCTTGAAATTCAGGACGTGTATGAGAAATGCTATTAAAATATTATTTTTTGTCGTTTTAAAAACACTTCAAGCTTGCCTAATATTTACGAAATTTCTCGCACAAACTTCAAGCCTAATTTTTTTTTCCGGTAAGGTCCGATATTTTATATTTATTCAGGACGCTGCCCGTGAAAGCTTTCAAGATAACGTAGGACACTCCTTGGTAAAATTCCTGTACACTCGAAGGTGGGTACTTCGTTTATACGCAAGAAGTAAATCGGATTTTATTGGGAAAATCAGCAAGAAATAAAATGTTTTGCACTTTTATCATAAAATCTGAGAAATTCAGGAGTCGTCTTAGTCGGATTGCTAAGTAAAGTTTTTTTTTAATAAAAGGAAAGAGTGAGTCTGTGTCTATAATAAAACCAAAGTCGTACAAACGAGTCGTTGAAGTTTAAACTTTTCATTCTATTTTATTGTGGAAAACGTCAACTGTGTCAACTAATTTTGCGAGCGCGTTTTCTGTAATAAAATTCATATTAGTTGGTTAATTTGATTTTAATTAATTTTTCGATGAACGTTTCAAAAACCCCCGGAAATCAAGGAGTTAATTAGGCAGTTTCATTAAAAGGGCATCCACGGGAACAGAATTTTAAAAGTAGGTACAGGCAGAGAGAAATATTTTTTTTACTAAAATTTATACCCTTTTAGTTTTACATTGATTCCTGCGGCAGCCTCGCAAGTTTTACATCAAAAAATGTTAAGATGCATATTAAATGTTATAATTTAAGTAAATGATTAACATCATAATCTTATACATCGAATACGAGAGATTTTTTTATTTTTCTTCCAGTCCATCTTTCCTTTTTTTACTTCCCACCCTTTTCTTCGTTCTTTCATTTAATTTCCTTCCCCCTTATAACATTGTCAAAACCTCCCTAGCACCCTATTACCACAACGATACAAGTTGTCACGTCATTTCTTGCACCAATTCTTATACTTGAACAGCCTCTGATTATATTCAATACAATTTTAAAATCCTACAGTCACTATAAAATAACACAATATTAACTACCTACCATTTCTTCATTTTTACAGTACACATCTGTGTTGCTCTTCTTCCATCTTCAGATTGTCTCCACTCCGCTCCGCTGTGCTTCAATGTGACTGTATCACATTAAATTATCCTTTAATTATTCTTTATCTATACTGTACATCTTTCCTGATAATAAAATAATGACCGAAATGTAAGGTCATGAAGAATTATAAACAAGCTGAACTCAGCATAGTTCTTCAAAACGCATACGATATAACATACTGTTTTCAAATTAACATTTAGTATCGATTAACAAAGTTTATAATAAAGATATCATACTAGTGGAATTCTATTTTATTACTTAGAGAAATAAACACTGCGCCACCAATTTTCATGTATTTTATTTATTTATGTGTCGATAGATTAACATGTGCTCAAGAACACTTTTTCATTTTTTTAACAATTTACAACAGTTTTTTATTCGGAGCACGGATTGCCGAAATTGCCGCTGACCATCGTGACTCGTACTAATATTCCCGGAAATAAGAATTTTATCTGTACAAATATTTTTTGAGTTTCTTCTTTCTTTTGACGCATTGGCGTAATTAACTTTTTTTACATTATTAAGTAAACGATTCTGTGAAATCAATAACCATATAAAATACATAAGAGAGCACTTGGAATACTAATAAAGAATTTTGTCCAAATAGTAGCACAAAAATGGCTGCCAAGATGGCAGTAACGCCAGACCGTTTTTATGGTTATTATTCATTGGCATGACATTTAAAGGCAACAAAAATTATTTCTTACTTATCTACCTATTCCATTTAAATAAAACATTTTTTTGTTTGTTCAACATTGTATTTACGTAAAATAATTTATCTGGCAAGCCTAGGACTCAATAGGAAAATAATAATAAACTTTGAAAACGTGGATACATATATTTTTTTTCATAACCCAATTTAATTATTTTTTTTTTTTAATAAACATAATTCGACTCATAATGTCATGGGCATCGCTTTAACCATCGATTTCAAAATGTTTTGAACACAGAAGAGTTCTTGGGCTTTAACAGTCCACAGCGGAGTGCTGGTACCTACCCTGATGTATGGAAGCGAAGCATGGAACTGGCAAAGAAAGGATGAAAGTGAATGAGATCCCTGAGGCATATTTGTGGTAAAACCATGTATGATCGTATGAGGAATGTGGAGATCCGCAAAGAGTGCACGGCTGATGTAAGCGTAGTGAGTAAGATTAAGAAAGGGACGCTTAGATGATTTTGGCATGTAGAGCGAATGAGCGAAGAAAGGAGTGTAAGGAGGATATATGATGCAAATGCGAATGGTAGCAGAAGTCCGGGACGCCCGAGGAAGACATGGCACGATCAAGTGAATCAGATACTCGAGTCGGGCCATTTCAAGATGATGAAGTATGAGACGATGTATGAATGTGAATGAGGCAAGGAGTTTGTGCCAAGATCGATTTTTTTTGCGGTCCGTCCTCTCTGCCTACCTCTTCGGAAAAACGGCGTGATTGTTGGTTAGTTAGTTAGTTAGTTAAGAGTTCTTGGTTGGCTTCCAACTTCTGGTCTCATAGCTTTGAAGTGCCTTTTTTTCGCTGTTACAGGCACCACTTGGAAACCTGAAAAGTGCACTTATATCGCAAACAAGTGATACATGTACCTATGAAAACGGAAGTATTAAAGAAAACACATCGTTACGCAACTTGGGTAGGAACTGTTAGCAACAGTTGGAATATTTATGTTGAAATGGTTATCTCGAGAGTATTTCCTCCTGGGGTAAAAATAATCTCGTCGAATTTAATGTTTCAAAGACCCAATCCTGTCTGATTACGTCTAAAAGGGATCCAAATGATAATCTAGTCTTCTTCAACGGAAGCAATCTTCCGAACAGGCCTTCCATTGATATGCTTGGTATAACTATAAGTGACCAGCTCAGGTACGGGGGCTCCATCGAAGCCAGAGTAAAGTTGGCCTCTCAGAAGCTGGGCGTACTGTACAGGGCCCGCAGATACTTTAATAATACACAACTGCTGACCCTGTACAAATCACAAGTGCGCCCTACTGTCGAATTTGGCAGCCATCTCTGGTCCGGAGCCCCTAAATACCTGAAAAAAACCCTTGACTCCGTGCAAAAACGGGCGGTCCGTTTGATAGATTCCCCAATCTTAACAAACGGACTGCAATCTTTAGAGCACAGGCGTCGGGTAGGTATGCTGTCCTTGTTCTATCGGTATTACAATGGAAGATGCTCTGAGGAACTAGCGTCATTAATCCCTTCGGCACCGGTGCGTAGTCGGGATACACGCCAAACGCGCGCCCAACATTTGTACACAGTTGACATTTGTCACATGAGAACGGGTCGCTTCTACGATTCGTTCTTAAGTTCAACATCTTGGCTATGGAACGAACTGCCGGCCTCTGTGTTTCCTCCCTCCTACAACATGGGACTCTTCAAGACCCATGTTCACTCCTTCCTCTCCACAAAAAGACCCTCCACACAGCATCCCCAAAGATGACATAGGCCCTGAGGGAAATTATTTTCTTCAGGGCCTCCTGTGTGGAGTTTATATAAAAAAATAAAAATAAAAATAAAATTATTTCCTAGTATTCCATTCTTAAAGTATAGTAAATAAAATACAATAATTGATCTATGATAAATCATTGAATAATGCTTAATTATTATTTGTTGGAATATAAATGTCATGGTGCAATATAAATATTATCATTTACATAATAAAAATAATTAGTTAATAAAAAACCGCGCCGCATTTTTGCTGAGTTTCCGCGTTTTATTCTACAATTTATTTGACGGATGCCTCTTAAATTGATAAAATGTTTGATGTGGCCGGATTTATTGCCATAAAGAATAAATCCTCAGTGAATACAATATTAACTAATAGCATACATAAATATCGTACTACAAAACATGTCGAAAAGATCAAATGAATTGAAAAGATGTTTAACAGGAACACTTTCACTTACCTGTGAAATAAAATTCCTGTCGTTTTTTTTATTAAAAACACTTTTATACTCATTGGCTGAACACTTGTGTGGCATCTTAAATATTTATTTAATAAACTTTGGATTGTTGTAAGCAAATAATATATTTTATAACTAGCACTAGATAGACAGTTCTAAAAACGGTTCCATGATAACTCAACACAGTGACAATTCAACACACTTTTAAAAAGTGATTTAAAGTCATTAGAAACGATGAAAAATGATGTGATGGTTTATCCGGTCACTCTTAAAACATGGTCTATCAACAATTTGCAACACACGTAATACTGGACAGACGATTGGAATTCGACATGTGTGTATATTCGAGGTGTTTAAAAAAAGAACGTAGAAGATTAAACTATTCTCGTCTCTGTCTAACAAGATATGCGCAACTATGCGAAGCTATTAAGAAATTTATTTGTTTTCTCTCTCTGTATCAGTAGGGCACTTCGTCTGTTCAATGGGTGAAATATTCAAATTAGCCGAAATTATGATCCCGAAAAGCACGTCTTCTTCTTCTTTCGTATGGTGGGGGAGTCAGAGGGGGACATCTATGTATGCGAGCCAGTCTAGGGCCTCAGGCATTGCCATGTGGACCTCATCAATCCCGCCGAGGAATGAATGGAACGGGCATTCGTTGACCACATTTTCGGTGGTCTGCACCGCACCACATTCACACATCGCCGACTCTACCAACGACCATACCATGTTGAACACACCGGTTCTCGTCCAAGAATCACTGTATGAAACCTTTGATCATCAATTTTTTTTATTATAGTATGTACAGGTTTTTCCAATAAGAGTTGTTATTTTGATATTCAATCGTAAAAGATCAATGGTTTCGTAGCTTGTGTGGCACGTAGCACCGTTTTGTTGAATGTAAACGTTGTCCAGATCAATACCATCCAATTCCGGCTATGAAAAATCATTAATCATCTCTCGATAGCGCAATCCATTCACCGTAACTGTTGCTCCAGCATCATTTTCGAAAAAGTAAGGTCCAATGACTCCGCTGAACCATAAACCGCACCAAACAGTCACACGTTGAGGATAGAGATGCTTTTCAACAATAATTATTGGGTTTTCCGAGCCCCAGATGCTACAATTTTGCTTGTTGACGAAGCCACCGAGGTGGTAAAGGGCCTCATCACTCAAGATGATTCACTCAAGTGAATTTTAATAATTTCAATGCGTTGTTGAAGCGTGTATCGTTCCATTTTTATCAATGGCGTAGTTTTTACTTGTCACATGTCAAAAAATGACAGCTTCAAAAGTAACATCTACCGAAATAGCGGGCTATTCAAAAAAACACCTCTTATTGGAAAACCCTGTATTTATGTCTTTTGTCAAGACGTTATTTAGTATTCAATAGATCAGAAACTATCTTCTATTTATATAAAATGCAGTTTATGTGGCGGGCGGCTTGGATTTGATTTTTACACATATTCAGCACACATAACATTCAAAATTAAAGGAATATTAACTGTCCACGTCTGAATTCGAAAAACTCTGCGTAAAGCTTGTGCTAGGCCGGAGACATTAGCTTGTGCTTTCTTCGTTGTTACGTATTAATTTATTTTTAGAGTTTTAACTATGTTATGTGTTAAAATCTTAATGGCCAGGTCCTTCCCAAACGTCCTTTTTTCCATCTACTTCTCGCCCTCACTCCTTTTAACCTTACAACATACCCAAAATTAGGATGACATAGACTCACTGACTCTAGCACGGTAATGTCACAAGAAAAAGTTAATTATAATTATTATTAAAAGTTCTAACTGATTCCGTTCTTAAAATTATTTCATAAATATGAGATGATTTTAAATTAAATGTATCCATACGAATTGTAATGAATCAGAATGATTTCAAATTAATCAAAATTTAATCAAACTGGTTGTTTTAATTTAATTGGTTTGTGATTTTTATTTCAACCGCAATAAAATAAAATGAATCCATTTTCCAATAATCTGATGAAAATAAAAAAGTATGGTAAATGTGGGTAAATATTGTGATTTTAAATACCGAATAATAAACGAATTCACGTTATCCGACTTTGAATCACGATATTAATCATGAAACAAACTCCCTAATGAGGGTAGATAAAAGTTTTTTTAATTCAGGCTGAACTTAGGGTGTGTAGGTTCTATTTCCATCGAGTTTAAAAATCACATTATCAATTTTTTTAATGTGCTTCAAAGTGTCCGTTTTAGAAGCTAAATCAGCTTTGGTCGAGCTTTTCTGAATTTATTAGGTAGGGGAGACCAGTACAAAACCGTATACCGGGGTAAAACCGTATTTCTCTTTAAAAGCTTTATTTCTTTAAATATTCCCGCCACGCATTCCGCCCATGTTAAACCCCCAAATCAACGCAAGTCAGCAGAAACTTGTTAAAACAAGCCTGCCCGCTGGCGAGATAATACGATTATTTAGTTTTTCGGTGATCTGATCTAATGTTACGGATATTGAAATAATTAATGGTGAAGTTTATATCATTTGCAGGTGAGTGACTTATAACATACTATTAGTATGTATATTTTAAATTTGATTAAGTAAAACATTTGGGTGATTTTCTTGACAAGTTTAACATTTGTGAAAGAATGTGTGAATAGAAGTTTCTCGGGCACAACCGTACGGGGTAAAACCGGCCAGTATACGATTTTGACATACAGACATTACAGACGTTATCATCATGCCTCGTAATTACCAAAGAAAAACTACAAGCCAAGACTAGAATACGGTAAAAATTAGGAAAGCCATTAAGAGTGTCGTCCCAGGAACTATGGGTTACCTAAAAGCATCAGAAATCTACGGAGTGCCGAAATCACTCGTTGATCACGTTCTTACCATGGAACATCGCCTATTTTGGATAACTTACAAAGATCTTCGAAGCTTAGCATTCGAGTTGGCGGAATCCAACAAAATAGTGTATAATTTTAACAAAACTGAGAAAATGTATATGGTATACGGTTTTACCCACCCCCCGGGGCAAAACCGGAAAAATTAAAGGTTTTGTTTTTTTTTTTTTAAATAAATTTACGAACAAGATTTTCGTAAATTTTTCTATTATGTTTTGTTCCTTATTAAATTTATTAATAAAAATAATTACTATCAACCTCATTTTATTTTTAATTACTGAACTACAGAGCTTCTGCCTTAGCTATACGGTTTTGGACAGGTCTCCCCTACATGTTTATTACGTTTTACCACAGCTATTTTTGGTCATCGAAAATTATGTACATAAATATTGTTTATATAAAGTATTTATGCTTTTAAATAATGTTTAGGTGTATTAACACTAGTCATTACGTTCCTGGAATGCGATCAATTAGTTCGTTGCATGCAACAACATGGAATTGTTTACATGCCGGTTTGATGTATTAATGTAGGTATTCCAAAGCGCATTTAGCAAACAAGTTCATCCCTTTACTAACTCTCAAACTCTCCAATTCCCAGTATTGAAACAATTAGTTTCAACTTGATTTATACATGGGTTAACATTGGAACTAACAACTGCTTTCACCAATCAAACTGAGCGGTCGCAACGTTGAAATGTTGCTAAAATACAGTGTTGGTGTCACTTGTTCGTTTGAATTTAATTTCCGCTCAATCGATGACTAAAAGTAGTTCCTTATTGTGAGTACCATAATTAATGCTTTTAAATAATAGCATAAAAAACTCTTAATTTTTATTAAATGTTTCACATATCAGAAACGTTGCATTGCTTGAAATGGCTTCAGGTATTCCAAGTAACTCGTGAACCTAAAAGGCCCTGGACAGAACTATTCGAGAACAATTTGAAACCGCGGAGTGAGGGGGAAGATGTGTGTAAAATGCCTTTACCTGAATTTAAATAATAAATAAGATAAGGCCCATTTCTCGTCTCATCAAATACCTAAAATAAATATGTAAAAAATCTGTTGCTTTTTCTTGTTACACTGTTATACTTACACACTAAAACTAAATAAATGTTAAATTTCATTCAAAAGCCCAATAGAGCGTTAAAAAAATATTGAAAATATTATTAAAAGATATCGTATATATATACACACATATATAATATGCCTTAACAATATAAAAAATAATTTTAAATGGTTGCTTTCAAATCATGTCAAAATTTGTCATACAAAATGGCTGCAAGGCATTTTCCACTCACCCTTGATTTGGCTTCAATGTCATTCATATAAAATTACACTAATGCTCTTCCAGGGCCTTTTATATCCATGAAATAACAAAACATGAATACCCAGATACTTCCCAACATCTCATCATCCCCTCTCTTCTTCATTTACCTTAAACTTGCCAATTACTTGTAAATGTTGCAGCTTTATATCCTATATCTGGGGTTCTTGTAAAGAATGCCTTGGATTTTCATATATTTAAATATTTCGATAATATATTATAAAAAAGCTATAGGTGAACATTGACCACAGCCAAATTTATTTAGAGTAGTCGTTATGCAAATAAGAAACGCGTGGAGATTATCGGCGGTATTAGTAGTGAAAGTATCAGGATATGAAGCGAGGAATATTTATGTCGGTGGATGTAATCCGACCGTTAACGAGAAACGACAGTTTTAATTACTGTAAGATGTGGTTATAATGTCTCAAATGACGTTCGAATGAATCTACAGGATTTTCCGATAAGAGGTGTTATTTTATTTATTGCTTTTGTGGCACGTAGCGACGTCTTGTTGAAAGTAAACGTTGTCTAGATCAATACCATTCAATTCCGGCCATAAAAAATCATTAATCATCTCTCGATAGCGCAATCCACTCACCGTAACTGTTGCTCCAGCCTCATTTTCGAAAAAGTAAGGTCCAATGACTCCGCTGGACCATAAACCGCACCAAACAGTCACACGTTGAGGATAGAGATGCTTTTCAACAATAATTCATGGGTTTTCCGAGCCCCAGATGCGACAATTTTGCTTGTTGACGAAGCCACCGAGGTGCAAATGGGCCTCATCATTCAAGATGATTTGCATTTGATTCATTCAAGTTAATTTTAACAATTTCAATGCGTTGTTGAAGCGTGTATCGTTCAATTTTTAATAATGGCGTAGTTTCTACTTGTCAAATGTCAAAAAATGACAGTTTCAAAAGTAACATCTACCCAAAAAGCAGGCTATTCAAAATTACACCTCTTATTGGAAAACCCTGTATTTTAAAAATGTGAAGTATCTAAGTAATGAGAAGTGAATAATCTGGTACATTATGTGCTCATCAAAATGCTTACGTATGTTAAGTGTTTTATTTGTTAATTAACATTTTTAGTTTTCCTAAGGACATAGTCATAGTGTATACTAAAGACAATGGAAGACTTGAGTCAAAAGTCTACCGAAAATGAACAACATTATATTTTTGACAATATTGAATAGATTCAACGTAAGTTCCTCAAGTATATAAACCATAAATTGCATATTCCTGTACAGAATATTGGTGAAAATTACCTCGTCAATAAAATATCTCTATTGAAAAAAGAATAAGTACAGATTTAATAATATTACATAAAATATTGCATTGCAAAATTGACTGTCCTGAATTACTTCAATTAATCAATATCCATGTTCCCAAAAAATCTTGCCGAAATGTATTACCATTTTATTTTAACAACACGAGGACACTGGCTTATCGAAATTCCACGATTCCGAGACTTCACTGTCTCGGAAATAAATACTTTGTTCTGGGAGATATATTTTATCTACAAACTAGTCATTATAAATGTTGTTTATTCCATCACTTTTATTTTTATAGACACAAATACACCTTTGTAGGTACATATCTTCGACTCTCTTCAATTTTGTTTTTTATCTTTTAAATTCAATTATCCATTAGAGGTTTCTTATTTTCGGTTAAAATTATTACCTATTTGTTTTTTTTTAATTTTTGTTGCATTTTAGTTTTCTTCGTTCTTGTAAAGTATTATGTAAAAGCCCACTGGGCGTGCAATAAATAAATAAATAATTATGTAGACTTTCACATAGACTAAACTATGTCTTTCAACAATTATTCATTATTTATTAACGAAGTCTTCTTATATTACAAACTAGCAGTGTATCCTAAATTTTGCTCACCCGTCCTTAATAAAATACAATAAAATAATACCATTCTATACATTCGGGTTTTTATGTCTCCCGAAACTACCTCGTTATGTTCTTGTTTAGTCCATTATTATCGAATTTTGCTTTGCATTACCTTTCCAAGGCGCTTTATGCAATAATCGATTTGTTGAAATAAGAATTTAGTTTTACTGTCCATTTTTCTGCTTGTCGGTGATATTATTTGGTTAAAACTTTTAAAAAAGGTGCTCATAAAGTACAAACTTTTTTGTCAATCACGTAGGACCCCTCGAAAGTTTCTTAATAATCCTCCTAAAATGTAAAAGTGATTACGTATACAAGTTGGTACTAAGTATACATTTTATGATACTAAATTTTTTTTTACGAAAAAAGAACTAAAAATGTTAATTTACAAGAAAATATATAGTTCATACCCTTATGCACTATTCTCCGCTCTCTTCAGTTCAACGTTTGGTTGCTTTGTGGAGTATTCTGACTTTGCACCAAGATATGCTTCATGTTCTTGGCAGAAAAGCACAAAATTTAATTCAAAAAATATGTTCATCCACCTCCCGAGTTTAATTTGGTTTATGAAAATCATTTATGACCATTTATTGTTTGGACGTTTTTTTTCTCATTACTCGACTATTATTAAACCAATTATTGGCAGTGAGTTGTTGGTTTGTTCGAAATAATAAACATTCAGTCCAATGATAATATTTTATTGTATTGACCTATCAACACTGGTTTAAAATTCCATTGTATTTACCCATTAACACTGGTTTAATTTTACTAACAGACATTGGATGTATTTAAAAGCACACACTTTTAATATAATTAGGGATAGTTTTAGAAAGAATCTCTAACCTCTTAGTGTATGTTTTGTAATTCAAATTCAAAAATCCTATAAGATTACAACCAAATTCTCTGCGGGGCGACAGACGGCATTCAATTGCTGCGTTTTCAGTCGGATTTTATGACATATAAAATTGAAGGTAGTTACGTCAGAAGTTCCGTTCGAATGGTTGCACTTCATCAAGTAGGTTAAAAAATAAGCTGCAATTAATTTGAATGAATGTTACGTTATTCGAATAAAGGCGGATTTTTTTCGACTGCGTTTTAAACCGGGAGTATTTGCATCTGGTAATTAACTGTCGCAATGAGCTTAAATGTCGCAATAAAAGGACCATTAGCAGCTTATGTAGAAAGCTTTCGGACTGTAATGTATTGCGAGGTTTCCCAAGTACAGTCGTGTGCTGCGGAATATATTAATTTTAAGATGACCGCAGGGACTAAATCGTACCCAAAGCGGAGCTTTAAATTTATATTAAATTCTTTCAAACTCCTACGCAATTTTAAATCATTTAAAGCTATCTACATGGAAACGAAAAGCGTGACTTATTTATTTTTCAAAAATGAGTTTCCTGATTTCATGTTCGTATTTGAATAAAGCATCAAATGAAATATTTAATTTGCATGACCTCAATTTATTAGATCGCAATATCTGTATTACTGTTAATAATTTATGTTGTGGTGTAATGAGTTTATAATTTTTTTAAATCATTCGTGGGTAAGAGATGAAGCTAAATTTTACAGTTTGATAACTGGACAGCTCAGTAAACTTTATTTTTAATTTTTTTTATCTCGTGTGTAAAGCAATACCTTTATGTAAAAAATGGCACTGTAAAAAATATAATTGCTTGGTTATTTGCAAAATGAATTTGGACTAATTAGTAACATTTGTGGTTGAAAAAAAAACGACTTAACGTAGTTTTTAAGCAGTTTACATTACTTTGTATTTAAATATATAATTTTGTTCATTTTTTTCTTCGGTTTTGTTTTTTATCTATTTCGGTGTGCGAATGCCAAGAATATTGTATACTACCAAGTGGAAGATACTCTCAGCATCGCTCTGGCGACGACGGTACGGAATTGAAACGTTTCTTGAAATGATTTTAGCCATCTTTAGTAACCAGATCTAAAAGCCAGGTAATTACCTTTCTCTTCCCTATCTCCTTCCCTTCCTCCTCTCCTCACTACCTCACAACATATCCCAATTGGGGATGCCATAGATTCACTGACTCCAGACCGCTGGGAGCAGTTGGGATTCTTGTGCGGTATTCATTTTTTTTTAATACAGAAGTTTTTGTTATTGCTATTATTGAAGAGGTTAATTTATGGTTGTTTTTGTGGAAAAAAAATCTTGTGATACTTATTTTATGTATCACCTGGTATCACTGGTGACTACAATAATATTTTATTTTTATATCTCATACCACAAATTATTAATGACCCCTATACAGGATGTAGAAGGTAAGTACAGTAACTTTGGAAGGTGATTCTACCTATAAATAAAAAACAAAACAAAAAATAAAAAATTTCCAAATTTCATCGTTTTGATGTAGTCTGCATGTTAAATTTTTTGCACCGAAAAAAAGTTCTGTGGAAAAACATTTTTGTCTGGGAAAAAAACCATGGTTTTTTCAAAAAAGTTAAGGCGTTGCACTACGTAGTAATGCAAAATCACGGCTTTTTAGTCTGAAAAATTGGTTGCCTAGAAATTTTACAGATACTTTAATTAAATACTGCGAGTAGAATACATCCTGGCCTTTAAAATAATCGAGTATTTTTTATAAGCCCAGAAAAAATAATGTAAAAAGCCTATGAAAACTGTTTAAAGTTGAAAATCTCCTACTTATGAACCCATTTTCGGTTATGGTTTAATTTTATAATGTGGCAAATTAAGTTATTTATAAAATTATCGAAAAACCTTTAAATATTTGTGCCTAAACATCCACAAAATAAAATAAAAGGCACTTTTTGGCCAATTTATTTTCTTGCATAAGTCAAAAAAGATAGATGGTGTTAAGCGGAAATTTAAGCCTTACCGCTATCTACGTAAGGTGTGTTATTGATAGCGGCTCGATTTAAAATATTACACGAAGTAGTGCATCGCCTTAGGGTATCTCTTTAACTTGAACTTTATATTAAATTTATCGTTGACATTGACAACCATGCATGTCTAACTCAATAGTAAAAAAAACAATTACCTTTATTATATTATGCTGGCTTTATGGCTTCAAATAACCATGCACTTCTACATGCACCTTATGTTATTGAAATTTGAACTAATAATTATTTGCATTGTGATACAGTGGTTACAACAGTTAAATCTACATCAAAATAAAACAAACTTCAGTGATACACATGTTTTGTTTTTTGACATTTGAAATTACTTAAAATCCGGACAGGTATTATTGTTCGTTAAATTAAAACCAAATCGAAATAAGGTCAACTCCAATACGCCATTCAATGTAATTCATTCTGGACGATATATTAACTTCTTTTTTCTCAAAAATAGAACATTTTCTGAATCCCAAATACAGTCAAAGTTTACGAAAGAGAGTTGTTAAGGATTCAGTGTATCCGACTGGAGCACTGAAAACCTTTAGATTTCTTCAGTCACTGAACTTTCGGCTCTTTACATTCAGAAAATTTATGGAATCCGGTTGACCCAATTGCAAATAATACGACACTGGAGAAAACGCGCTTACTCTTGCGAACTTCTTCCCTAGTGAAAAATAGATTCGTTTGATTAAATGCTTTGTTTAATTTAAAAAAATAAATATACATATTTTTTTGTAATGATAAAGTAATGTTTATAAGACAAGGTTTTTTTATTCATTGCACAAAGGATAACAAATTACTATAAGCAATAATTTACTATTAATTAAATAAATTAATAATGCGGATACAAGCAAATAAGCCGACGTAGCTCAGTGGTCTCAGAGCACCTGACCGGACATCAGAAGATGCGAGTTTGATTCCCGTCGGCGGTATTTATTTTTACTCGGGAGATATTTTCAATTTGTATGGATATTTCAAGCCACTAATTATTGCTTATAATAATTTAATATATTTTTCAATATTACGGTATCAAATTTTTAAAATCCATTTTTATATTTTACTATACAGTCGGCTAATTTATGCTCATTATAAGGTATCTTGGATGGACATATTAAAATTTCTGTTGTATTTAGCAAATATAAATAAGAGAATATTGTATGAGATAATGATGTTAAAATGCAAATTCAAGTTTAAATATATAAATGAATAATTTTTTTTTTAAAAGAAAAACAAAAATTCTCGGGTTACTTATAACCTGTCAATTTTTGAAAATCTCCTACTATCACCACATTAAGCGAAAAAATTTGCTTGTGTTGTGATGGAGGACTTAGCCAGCCGAGGAATTGAACTCACTACGCCTGGGTGGAACCCAAACGCGAAGTCAACTCAGCCACCGACCGGTGGTAACTAATTACTTTAAATAATTCACTTGCTCAATATATCTAGAACATGTTATAAAATCATCAGCTTTATCGTAATGCTCATTTTATTATGTTTTTAAATGTCCTTAAAACAAGAAATCCTTCTCAATGGCTAGATTTCATTCTTCAATTACAATAACTTAATTAATGTCGGAATCATGGACATAATAAGTTTTCGTATTATTCCTTTCAAAGCAAAGTCTGTCATGGTATTCCCATAACAATGGAAGTGTTTGCCTAATAAAGCTAAACTAATTTGCCTTTTTTCCTCTGCCGTTCGGGGATTTACTTTGAGTTATTATTTCGCTGGCACCATTGCGACGCGTTGAGTTAAATTATTACTGAGCTGTGAATTGTATTTATGAATATTGCCCTAACTTATAATGATAATAAAAAAGCAGCACAGTGATGAAAATAAACATTGCAGTGAAAATGTGAAACAATTGTACTCGGTGGAAAAATTTGCTTTTTAATCACATTCAAAGCATCCAGATTTATATGTAAAAATTGGCATATTTCAGTCATGGATCTTGTTGTAAAGAGGTGACTTATAAAACACTTTTTAAATATTCATCTTAATGCTCATGTTTTCTCTTAAAACATTAAGGCTATCCCTTTCGATTCGATCGTGTAAGTCGTGTATCTTTCGAGATGAAATATTCATAACATGTAATTGAGAAAAATATCAGACTAAATTTATACCGCATGCAAGTTAAACTCGAATGTAAACATTAAACGCCTGTGGGACTTCATCTACTTTCATCCGCCGGAAATAGGTTCTGGATCCACGGAGGAGAGCCTGCCGTAATGACGCCCCTCTTAAATACGTCGGAGGCTGTACCTTGGCGTACCACCCACCTGCTGTGCTGTGCGTTGTATTGCGTTGGTGTGTGTCTATATGTGTGTAAATCTGTAGACTTTATAGAAAGCATACTGTATACAGGAAGGGCGCACAAAGATCCGCTTTAACCATTATCGGATACAAGGATACTCAAGATAGTTGAAAAAATGTTTTCATTTTATTAAGTAAAATGTACCATTATCAAAAGTTTTAGTTAAGAGGAAGTGGCACAATCAAGTTCGAAATCAAATCGAATACTTTGGGAGAGTCATGTCAACAGACGGTATATCAGAAAAGTGTGAATGAGATAATGCACGAAATAGTAGTTTGTGTCATGAGAGTTGTGTTAGTTCTTTCTGAAACCTTATACTAATTACCTACCTTATTATTAAGTACAGTGATGCAGACAACATTTTATCGTATATATGCAGTCGTAGATTCCTGAACACCTTTGTACAAGTCCATCTAGTGAGGTTCTCACGAAACATGGCAAATAAAGCAGTAAATTCGCACGCTTATCTCACGCAATCACAACAATGCACACTTTGTCAAGTTAACTTGTTAACTTGACAAAGTTGACAAGACAATTTTTTTTCTGAAACTGGTTTGGAATATTCGTATAAAAGAAGGTTTACTGCAAGTATACAGCATTTCATTCAAAAATGCTCCATGTTATGATGGATCCCATTCTCTTGGACATAACTGGTGGCCCGTAGAGTAGCAATTCGCTTCCCTCTATACCGGTCCTAGCGTAACATAAGATGATCATCGTAATTGGTGCCGCGACCAGGAAGGAAGGTTTAATTTACCTAAGTTTTGTCCCAATTTTGGTGTCTAACGAGGTCAAATGTTATCCACAGCAAGTTTATACAATAATTCCACCTAAAAAAGTAGTTTAGTATAGTTGATGAAGCGAGATCAGCACCATTGGGTCGCGTGGCCAGGAGAGTACGATTTCTCTACCCTGGTATAAGCGTAGTAAATTTAATTATTATTTAAAAGCTAAGAATTATTTTTGTCCCTCCTGTTGAATCGGGTGAGCCTAGCAAGTTAACACATAATACACACACTCGTGGTATTGGGCTAAGCTCCAATTCGTAAATTCTCCGGGGAACGAGCAGGTGTTCGATAAATTGCGAAGTAAATAGTCGTTGAATAAGTTAGACATCGGAGATTCTACTGTCGATGTGTTTGCATTATGTAATTACATTCGCGGCGTGAATTTAATTTGAAAATTTACATCTTTTTAATGTGTAGAATGGATGTTGCTTTTCTCATTTCCTGTACAAAAAACAGCACGTGCTTTGGTGATCGAATTTTAATTTAAACTGGCTAACTTTTTATTTATCTCATAAGTGAAGCGCTATTGCGCAGACTTGTGAACCACGGGATTTTATTACTGTGGGATTATTATTATTATTATAGAAGTTGAAAAAATATAAGTATTTGACTCAGTATCTTTGCCTTTGAAAAAAATATTATACTTTTTTTTCCAAATTAGAGAATTATTGTGAATGACCACCGTTAGTAAACTTGTGAAAAATAATCATAAATGTAAAAAAAACGAATTTCCAATTTTGAATAATCGTTAAAATAAAATAATTTGCTACCCGCTTTATCGTTTGTTTTTCATGAATTGTACCTATCAGTATTCCAATTTTGAAAACTGAATAGTTCCTTATACGTGAAGAATTTCACGCAATACGCAAGAATTTGCAGGAATATTTCACGTCACTTCACGCACGCACTGATGTACCGATAACCGACATTATAATGTTATTACTTTTAGAGTAGGTATTGCTTTTTTCTGGTTGCAGGCTGCTTTACAGTTTTAATTTCACAAAATTGTTAACTGTTTTGAAATACGGCATGACTTTTAACATGATATTTCATTGTCAGAACAGCCTATGGGTCCCAGTCACCATGCATGTTATTAATTTTTATTTAATTTTTTTTTTTTATGACCATAGTTAGTCGCATTTTCAATAGAAGTAAAATGAAATATTTAGATGATGAAAAATTAAATACATTCTTAATCTCTCTTGGTGTAAAGCAAACATGTTTTAAGTATTTGAATTTTATTTAATTTAAGTTTTTTTATGTGAATACTGGAGAAGAGTTAGAAGAGTTGCTCCAAATTTTCTAGATCTAGTAAGACAATGGCCTCCCCAATGTCGGTATGTTGTGAGGCTATTGGTCGTTTGAAGTGGAAGGAAGTGGGGAAGAGGAAAATGGGTATGTATCTGGCTATTCAGATCTGGTCACCAAACACGGTAGAGCCATTTCAATTATGAATGGTTTTCTTACACCATGGCGATACTAGGAGATTCTTTCACTCTATAACGTGCCGCAAATACACCGTATACTGTTTTAAATGAATAAATTGGGAAATAACAAATTAATCAAATAAAATTTACTTGCGCACGCCTCTATTTGAACTCGCGACCTTCGGTGTGCTAGTCAAAAGCCTTCTCTCTCGATCACGGAAGCCGTCATTTGACAATTGTTTTTTTTTTTCAATTTATTAATTGAATTTTTCGTGTAATATAGTCGGAGTAAGAATGTAGACGAACTTTCTACAACAATGCTCTACGCTGCGCTGGCGCTGTTATAAAAGTCTATGCATATCGTAGATAAAAGAACACTGAATTTTAGTAGTAATTTTTATTTTACAGCTATAAACAAATGTACTTTTCAACTTCGTGGACGTATTATCATTTGGCAAAACGTTTTACAGTAAAAACTGGTTCAGTAGCCATGTTTTATGTCTTGCAACCAATTATTAAATTGAGCAGTGCGCTTCTCAAAACACAGCTTTCGGCTACAACACCGTCATTAATGCCATTTTTTTAATATTAGCACTCTACTGCGCCCAAAAGTCACCAGCCGCCACTGCTTGCAACCGCAATAAACTTTAAGCCTATGCACTTATGTCACATGCCGAAGTTCACACAGTTCACACACCGAAGTTCACACACCGAAAAACCATCCTAACAATCTTGAAAAAAACACTCACGTCCGCAGAAAAAAACGGTCAAAGAACCGGGAAAAACTCAAAGGCCCTGAAAAATCGTAACGTATATCGCACAGTACTTACTGAAAATACGCCCAACTGCACTAAGCCTGGAATCATTTTTCACAATTCTCATCCTTTCCTGTAACTACATCAGGGATACACAACCCACACGAGGAATTGCAACCAAATTGAAAAATCGTAACAAATTTGCAAGGAATTGCGACGAAAAATTAAGTATAAAATCTATAGGTATTCGAAATATGGAACAGCACACATCGATTTAGAACGCGAAAGTTTTTTTGTACAGTGAAAAATCGGTCATAAAATATTGAATTTATCTACAACGCTAACGCTTCAAATTAAAGGATATAACGTCCGTGTTGATATCAATGAGTGAGATTGACAGTATGTTACGACATGGAATGCTAAATTGTACCCCGTTACTCACCATTTTAAAATAGGCCTTTTCTGCGGGTTTCCAGAAATTCGTACTTTGATTTTTTTAGAAATACTATGAATATGTGCTTTAAAATAAAAACATAGCTGAGATTCTTCTAATAACATTTAATACGGTCCAATTTATATATCATATATCTTTATTTTTTTAGAATAAATCGCCCCATTTACGTACATGAAAGTTATTAACAGTCATAGTACAATATAGAAAGAAATGTAAAAAATTAAGTTTAAGTGAGTCAACAAGAAAACACGTAAGTACAAAGTAATTAAAATAATTAAATAAATAAGATATAAATGTCAAATGAAAATTATAATTATATTTATTAACTACCCCTACATGCGGAAATATTTGCTGCCAACGTTTAATTGTATTTTTTTACCTGACATAGACACCCAGTTTACATACTATTTAAATTACTTCCTCCAATCGCGTTTAAGTATCATTTCTGCCTCAAATAGAATAATGTCTGAGAAGCAACAAAACAAATTCGCTGTTTTGCTATAACATAAAGCATGTGCTTGCTTTGTTCTGATGGAAAACCATTTACATCACACGAAAATCTGTGAAATTGGGAGTGAAAAAGGTTTTGTATCGCCGATGATACTCCCCACATATTGTGCAACTATTTTTTTCGTTGCGTTTTTCACCCCCACCTGTGATTTTTTTTGCGCCCGAAGCAAATTACGTGTTGACATGATACCTCGTAATAAATAATTTGTTTACTCCACAGGCTCGTGTTTTCACGTGTTTCTGGAACAAACAAGCTTGTGCTGGCCATAAAATGATCTGGTGATGAAGTGGGGGTGTTATTTTTCATAAAAGTCGATATTATTTTAGCCGACACCGATAAATACTGTGAACTTATAGATATGTTTGGTTTTGACAATTTTGTGAGCTTTAAAAGGCAACTTATTTCGATTCTATCGGCTAATAATTAACTTTTATAGCTTTAATAATTTTATTACATCTTCTCCCATTCGAAACCTTTCAAGTAAATTATATCCATATTTGTTTGTTTTTTATTTGCTCTACTATACACTTATAATTGTATGCATATACCTACTAACTACTTTTTATACATAACACTATGTTCCATCTCAGATCTTATTATTTCTTATTCATGTCGATATTGCTAAATTCTATTAGTTTTTGCTTTTTACAGGTGCAACTCTTATTTTGTTATTTTTTTTTTTTTTTTAAATCTCTGTTATAATGTTCTTTACCTCACGAGTAAGTTACACTCTAATTTATATTGGTTTATCGATTTGTTAAACTCACAATTAATACTGGGTTTAAACACACCCACTTACTTACTTTTTATGTTGAACTTTCTTTTACTTACTATTTCATGCTTGGGTATATTTTATATTGAATCCATCTTATTAGTGTTTTGCTAATTTGCACAAAATTTTATTATATGTGTTGCTTTCTTACAATTAACTCCATTTATCTTCTTATGTTCAATTATTGTAATCAATGTAAATGTATATTTTCATGTAAAAGCCCATTAGGGCGTAAATAAAATAATAAATAAATAAATAAATAAATAAATAATTCAAAATCGATAATCTACCCTATTTCATAACATATGTCCCTAATGTATTTTACCTAATCCATTTTACATAATTTTTGGATGCTTTTTTGCCGTTCTCGGTGTAAACTCAAATATCGTGTTACTCGGATTATATTAACTCGTGTATTTAAACTCAATGTAATATTTCGTATCAGCAATACCGTACGAATTTCCCTCTCCCATAAATAAAACACATACATAAATGAATCTACTCAACGTTAAATCTATACCGTTGCAAGTTTCTAATATACATTTATTCGTATCCTGATTTTATGTCACTCTGCTCATTTTTATAATTGTAAACCTACAAAATATATTATAAACTGATTAACCTTTCCCTTACTGTGCTAAAAAAAAACACGCGTTCCGGTGCTGTGTAGTCAATACACATCTCAAAATAAGCGATGTAATATCGGAAAAATAGGAATATTTTGATTATTTTTTTTATGTGGTACAATATTTTTTACATTTTAAAGTTTTCCAGTAATTTTGGCCTCATTGGGTGGCTTGCCCGTGCTGAGGCCTCACGGGCATGATAGCTCATCGTTTATGTTTATTATATTTTATATCAAAAGTGATAATAATTGTAATTTAATTGCTGAAAACATGAAAAAAATATCGTCAGATGCTAAAAAAACGTGCGAGGGGTCCACATCTAACGACGGTCCGCGACCGACTGGCTAGCAGCTAGCACACACACAGCTATGCAGTCGTAGGTATCGATGGTCTAAATGAAAATAAAACTGCGGACGTGTGGATTTCTCATGTTCCCGCATAGCGAACTAAAACGGGACATCAATAGCGTGTCATTTCCTTGCACACTCTTCGCGTATCAGTGTCACACGGTTGATTTTATTGGTGTATTTTTTTAGATTTTTAAAAAAAATATCTGAAATTTGTTGAATTTGAAAACAATGTAAAAAATGATTTTTTAATTCAGTGCATAAATGTATAAAGAAGGAATTCCTAAAATCTGAACCCAGAATTTATTATATTTATAGAGTTATTAAAGTTATTAGAAGCAATGTGTAGTAAATACATACCACAGATAAGGAAAGTTTAAATAAGTTTAATTTGAAAATTTCTTATGACCCTTCCAAGAGGCAGATTGATTGATAGCTCAGCATATTGTTGTCATTTCTAATAAAATACTAAATAGAATAAATAACCTTTGACAGAATCTCTACTGAATCAATTTAATAATCCATCAACTCCAACTTTCTCCACAAAAAATCGTTTGGACTATAGTTTATTCCCGAGCTCTTTGACTGTTGTTCGCTACAGTGTGTTTGTGTCCAATGAAATGGAGTACCGATGGATTGACTTTGAAAACGTCACGGTTTTTTTCTTGTACACAAATTGATTGATGTTCCAGAACGTGGATTTTTCTCACACCGACATCAAAGGAATAAAACGATCTTGCTCGTTGTCGCTTCAGCAATCTTGCCGAACGAATGTAAAATTTTATCGATCTGAATTAAACAATTCTGAATATATTATACAACATGTTTGCCGTAATATTTTAAACAAGGTAGGGACAGTGGTTTGGGTGAGGCAACGTTATTTTACGTTTAAAAAATGTAATTAGGTTGAAAATTGATCATCTTAATTGAACAAACATTTGGGAGTGAATGAGTTATGAAATTGAATGAAATGAATCAACTACAATTTAGCAGAATATTTTGTATAGAGAAGTTATTTTTGACTAAAAAATAATTGATTCTTCTACGTTTGGCAGGTTTTTTTTCAATATTTAATTACTGAGTAAGATATATTTTTTTTTAAATTCAAAAGAAAGACAAACATTCCCGGGTTACGAATAACCTGAAAATATTTGAAAATCTCCTACTACCGCCACAGTAAGCTGAAAATGTTGCTTGTGTTGGAGTTGTGTGATGGAGGACTTAGCCAGCCGAGGAATCGAACACACTACGCCTGGGTGGGACCCAAGAGCGATGTCAACTCGGCCACCGACCGGCCAGTATTTTTTTAAATATCTTAATTTCGTATTAGGATGGTTCTAGTTTATTACTTGGATAAACTTTTCTAGGGTAGGCACTTAATTTTTGAGATTTTTTGTCAATTTTTACTTCAAACGAATCGCCCGAACTAGTTTAAACAATTTCAAACTACTTTTACTTATTTTAAGTCAATGTAAGGACATGGTATTGATAAGTTGAAGGTTAAAGTTGGTAAAGGTTACGAAAAGTGTCTGGCTACTCAGATCTTGAGACCGTTTTTTTAACCAAACTTCAATTAATCTTCCTCTTCCCATCTCTTTCTCTTCCCTACTCTCTTTACAAGGGAGTAAGGAGCACTAATTTTGGATAATTCAATTAATTGGTAATTCCAACGTTTTAATACAGTTTTCAGTTAAAAAAGTTGAATTGTTTTTATGGAAAAATAAATATTCTTCTATAGAATAAGATTTTTATAATGTAAAAAAAAAAACAATGGAATTTCGGCAAAAGTAATTTTTCTTTTTTGTTTCTTCCTTCGTGTAGAATAACCTCCTGAAGTTAGTTCAATTTACTCCGGAAAACCTGTGTACCCCAATTGGGAATACCGTAGCCCCACAATTTCACAGTTAGGAGCAGTACGACTAATTATCGACAAATTTATCAATTAATGAATACTGAATAGCACTTATTAAGATGTCCGCATTCAGTATATCGTTTTCGGAATCCCTTTCATCGCGACTTCAGACAACTCCGATTGCCTATTGTCTATTTTTAACTACGAAAATTTATTTTTCATTTTCGAATCTAAAATTTGAGGAGTCTCTTCTCAAGTCCACCGTTTCCCGCTGCTAGCTTCCTTCTTTCCCATTGGTCCATTAGGAGCGGAGCGGAAGCTGTGCAGTACTTCGTTCTGAGGGTGTGCGGTGTGAGGTAGAATAGGTAGGTAACTATTTCCCTGAGATGGGCTGGTTTGGGTTTAGTTGCACACTCCAAAACGCGCCGTATTTATTTTACATTTTATAGTTACGGTGTGAAACTACAATGGAACCGCGCGCAATGCAACTTAATTATGCAGCGCGATGTGAATACCTTCCTCTGAGATACCTCTCTTCAGAATGTTTCGTGGATTTAATAAAATGTTATGAATTTCATTAAATTTTCTAAAACTATACTTTAAAATTTTACGTAATGGCCAGTGGTTATTTCTTTTATATCTTCATAAGTTGGTTATCTGGGTGAATTTAGCACACATTCGTTACCCAATGTGGATATAAAACATGAGTAATATACTAAAGATATATGATATAAAGAATATATACCTCGCAATAGCACAATTCATAATGGAATACGGCATTATTGCCTGGGGTCATGCCAGTAAAACATACATAGATACACTGTATAAAGCTCAGAAAACCTTAATAAAAGTAATACTTAAAGTACCAATACTAAAACCCATTTTCGAAAAATTCCCAGTGTTGAAGATTCAAAAATTATATTCAAAACAAATACTTACTTTCCTTTACAAGAACCTAATCACATTTAAAACTTCACAAACTTCTCGCAATACTAGAACAAGACATGCACACCAACTACTAATATCAAAAACCAACACATCCTTTGGACAAAAACACTACAGATTCCAGGCTATAAAACTATACAATTCACTTCCAACACAATATAAAACATCTAATCTTACAGAATACAAAAAACACATATGGAACTGGCTACAATCATTTTAATATATAATTTTGTTATATTTTACGTTTGTTTTTGTTAAAACTATGTAAAAATCGATATTTATTTTAATTTTTATTGTTTCTCTGTGTAACTAATCTCCACTGTATTGTTTACTATTATATAACTTTACAATTGAAAAAGTCCTCCACAACCCAGGTGAAGTGCTGTTAGCCACCCTTATGTATGGCAGTTCGTCATGGAACTCGCAGAGAGGGGATGAAAGTAGACTTCATTCCGGTGGAATGAGATCCCTGAGGCGTATGTGTGGTAAAAAATTGTAAAAAATTTGAGATCCGGAAATAATGCAATCTGATGTATTCGATGACGCTTGGAAGGTTTCGGCTTTTAGAACAGGGATGAACGTAGAAATAACTAATCGTATTAGGTGAATAACGGTAAAGTTAATGGTAGAAGAAGCCAAGACCAAGTGAATCAAATACTTGATTCGGGTCACGTCAAGAGTCAGATTAACAGAAGAGCATATGAGATGATATATGAACGTGAATGAAACAAGCGGCATGTAACGAGACAAAATTGTGTAGCGATCTATCTCCAATTGATGCACTGAGAAAACTTACGGATATCATTTTTTATAAATTAATATATTTATTAGGATATGCACAGCTGCGTGAACACGTTTTCAGATATCTTCTGAATGTACTGATATTTGATAAATCTAAAATTTACAAATTCAATCATAAAAATTAACACACATTTTGAAAACCACAGCATACACAAGACATGTAAATCTTTTTTATGTGAATACCGCACAAGAGTCGCATCTGCTCCGAACCGCCTGGAGCCAGTGAGACTATGGCATCCCCAATTGGGGCTGTTGTGACGCTGAAGGTAGTAGGAAGGGAAAGGAGAAGGGCAAAAAGAAGAAGGTGGGGGAGTACCACGATATTCAGATTTGGGCACCATATACGGCTTAATTCAGGCAACATTTCAACTTTTTTTTTGCATCTGCATAAAATCCCTCAGTGCCTACGTTACGTCTATGAGAGGAAGTTCAAGGATGGAAAAGGGTATGAGGGGTGGGTACGAATCTGGCGGTCAGTGTGTCTATGAGGACAGATGTATGTATGGATCCACCATCATATTGCGCTCCAATACGATGAGTCAAGAGAGTCCAGCTGGAGAAGTCAAAAAAGGTCTTCCTCAACCAGTCTCTCCCTATCCGGCCAGCCACGCAGTGGATGAAGACCTAAATAAACCTCACGGGCACCCCTGCTATGTCACCAAACGTAGCGAACCACTTTGGGTGACGAATAGCAGGGGTATTCGAAATCTAATAAATGGTTTCCATACGCATACCCACCTCCCAAATTTAATGGTAGTCTTACACTACGGTGTTACTGAAAAAATCTTGCAGTGCCGCAAGTATAAACTAAAGTTGATTTGAATGCCATTACTCAGTGACCTCTTCCCACGTTAGAATCGCCCTTCGTGAGATTGTTTTGATAATTGACCGTGTTATGCATTTTACGAATTCCGTTAACGTGCCGAGCATGCCCCAAGTACCGCCCGATTATCCCCGCAAAGTGGATATACCCCACCAGGGTAATGGCACATACAACATATGTTTACGGTCATTGTGCTGCTTGGTCGTCTGTGACGTGGAATTTCGTGTAAAAAAGATGGAAATGTTCAATGATGAAATTGGGAAAAAAAATAATGATAATATTTTTCATTATTCATTCGAGCTTGATTATTTTTGACGTAAAGAGTTGTTGCACTTGTTGAGCCATTACTTCAGGCCAATGATCTTCTACCTCAGAAGGGAAGAGAACTGCAGATGCCTTCGGTAAATGTCGTCGTAGCGAAGCAATAGCGTCGGAACCCAAACAGTATTTTATATTCAGTAGTGCACTCAAAATCTGTTGTACATATTATGTAGTATGTTGCAAATATCTAGACTCTACCAGAGGTCTTCAAACTTTTTAATCCCGTAGACCATGTGCCGATGTTTTCTGCTTTCCTAAAATTAATTTATTACAAATACATCAATTTAAATGTGTTGAAAGCTGACACTTTGATAGGTTTTCCTTTAGAGTCAAAATTTTTTTAAAAATATATATATATGTGTGTTGCAAATCTAGTAGCATTATATTAAATAGCCAAAAATATTTTATGAGATGGACGAGCCTACTGCTTTGATATCAAAATTTCAATTTTTGGCTTAAATTTAGTCAGGTTTAACCTTAAATATCCTCAGCAAGTGATTTTCAATCTGTTTCTTTTTTTGTGAAAAGATTAGCAACTGTGCTGAAATCCCTTTTCGCGAGGCATGAAGAGGGAAAAGCTATCAGAAATACAGGATATGTAACAGGTTTCTCTCTCTCTGAAGCCAGAATTGCTGATATCCCTTTTTAAACTCCATCTTAACTTCTTTGTTGGTGATTAATCTGATCAGTTCTTTTTTTTTTATATATTCAAGAATATTGTTATTGGGTTTATAAAAACAGTTTATTTTAAACAAGTTCTGCTGTGTAATTATTATTACGCGTGACAGCTGTTTCAGCTGTTGACAGTTTGATAATGCCTTCAGAGGGCGAAACAGCTGTCACGCGTAATAATAATTACACAGCAGAACTTGTTTAAAAATAAACTGTTTTTATAAACCCAATAACAATATTATTGAATATTTAAAAAATATTAAAAAATAAAATGGAGTTCTACAAATTAAACTTAATAACAATAAAAAAATGATCAGTTCTTCTTGTAACATGGCATCCGTTTCTTCAATGTCACCGTATGGATTGATAATCCACTGTGATATTTTCATAGACAATACGTCATCAAACCTGGTCTATGTGAAGGATATTTAAATGTTGAACGTAAGCTGAGATGTCATTAAATTGGCAGTTTTATTTACCAGTATCAAATGTGCAAGTTTTTACACGTACTGCAACCTCAAAGCGAATAGCCTGCTTACAAAATATTATGATAAATAATTATAATAATAAGGAAATGTGTAAATCTATTATAAGAAAGTATTTCGTAAGTGCCTACATAGGTACTATCTGTGTTACGTCGATTAATATATTTACCGGACGCAAATATTTGTTGACAGTCTACTACCTAAATGAGATCAATTCTCGCGGATCTGCATTTACATCTCATGCATCCACATTTTTTTATTCATTTTCATGGACCACCTGCACGTGAAATTCGACCTCTTAGGATGTAGACCACTTTGGGAATGACTGTTACAGAACAGCGCTCTTACATACACGCTTTCGTGCATATAGAATCATTTAAATAAATTACTTTTCACTTCCGCACTGCATTGATAGAACGACTGAAGACGATGTCTGCACGAATGTTTACCGTGCTTGAAATCTTTAATAGAATTTTGCTCGGTAATCGTTCTGCTAGCATCGTAAGCACACGCCCGATTTCCTCTCAGACAGTGCCGCAATACGATTTACAAATGTCATTTCTTCTTACTGTTCTCTATTGTTTAAAGCCTATTTCACATCCGTTCAATTGTCTTCAATTATTCTGCTTCTTCTGGTTTTTCTCTTATCAACTATCATCGAGGCAATCTTAAGCCAGCAGGACACGGCCTAAAATAACTGTGCCAACCACCTATATAAGAATCGAAGTCATGAGTTTCTGGCGTCTTCCTGTGGTACTTTTATCTGTTGGATAAACTAATATCTGTCGTTTCACATAACGTGATCAAGACATTGTAGATCCCTTTCATCCAACTGGTAAATATTCTCAATTTTTAGCTATTCGATAAAGAACTTTATGCAAACTTAATGTCCTTTTCTCTCGAGGGTGTTTTGAGGGTGTGATATTTAAAAAAATTCCCAGCCTTTTTTTTAGGATAAGTATTATTTTTATTGAAATTCGGTTCATGTATCCATCCTTTTTTACTAAATTGAGAGCTTTTTCCATGACCGGACATCCCCAAAGCACTAGATTCAACCGTAATTCCAGGAAACCCAGATATAAATGACTTGGGGAATGCAAGGGCACTTCACTAGCTTTATTATTCAGCTGACATCAGGTGTTCGATTCCGAGAGAAAACATATCAAACGTTATCGGTCCTCTGTGAACTTTTATAAGCGTGCCGCGAGCTTTAAGTACTGCCATTGCTCGTGAAGCTAATTTTAATTTTTTTTTTTTAATATTCTCTCGATACTTCAAAGGTCACATACAGGAACTAAAGCCTTAGTTTCGTGCTTTTAAAGAGAAAAAGGCCACATGTGCTCATTATTTTATTGCAGTTGTTGTACCTCAAGACATTCCAACAATGCTCCTAGCTGTTATAGGAGTACCTATACAAAAATATCTATTTTTTAGATAGTACATGCATTTAATACTTATCACGAAAGATACATAGGAACATGAATATGGTATTTAAGGGCATACTTTATTCACTACGTATCCTTAAAGCCCCATAGTAAACGTTCAAAGATGTTTTGAAAGGGAGATATTGAGGGAGCGCTTTAATATTAAAAAACGATAATAATTAAGCGAAAATTGTGAAAATATTTAATAAAACACGACTCTGAAATAGAGCAAAAATCTCTCGACAAATGTTTTAGTTGCATTTAAGGACACACTGCCAATTTTTCTTTATACCTATAACATATTAAATAACAGAGCAAAAAGTATTTTTAATAATTTTCGGAGCTTACTATGCAATTTTTTCTATCAAGGGAATTTTGTATAATTACCGCTCCGGCATTACAAATGTTTAGATATTATCTTTAAAAATAACTTAAACTTTTTTAGGACTTACAAACTTAAAGAGAAATGTGCTTTACATCGGTAGAAATTTAGAATGCAGGGAATATGAATTATTTAAAACTTACTTCCATTCCTGATTTATTCTGAGGTACGTACGAATTTTTGTTTTCACTATTTTTAAGAAAAGGATACCTCTTTCATTTTTAAATCACAATAGAAGTAATATTTGAAAGAAAAAAATCTACATCGGTACTAACCAGAATTATGAGTAAAAAAACGGAGGACAATAAATTTTCATCACCCACGTTTTGCGGCAGGAAAAATGCACTTTTACAAGAGCTACATAAAAGGGGTGGGAGGATTCAAAATGTGCATATATCGTAGAATGCTTAAAATTTCACGAATTAAAAGGGTCACAAATGATAAAATACGGCATCGCTTATAGATAGAACTCCGTATTATGTTTACTTTGATTTATACAGGACACTGTAACACTTTGCTTATGTTGACTTTGATAAAATACAGGATACGATTACACTTTGGTTATGTCGACTACGATAAAATGGAGGACACTGTTACACGGCTGGCATAGTCCAGTGGTAACGCATTGGACTGCCATTCCGAAGGTCGCGGGTTCGAACCCGGCGTGCGCAAATAAATTTTATTTGATTAATTTGTGTTATTTCACAATTAATTAATTAAAATAATATATAGTATATTTGCGGCACGTTCCAGAGTGGAAGATACTACCAGTATCGCCACCATTACCAGTGTAAGACCACCATTCAGAATTGAAACGTTGCTCCAAATGGCTTTAGCCGTGTTTAGTGACTAGATCTGAATAGCCAGGTACTTCTTCACCTTCCTCTTTCCCTTCCCCACTTACCTTCAGCCTCACAACATCCCCCAATTGGGGATGCCATAGTCTCACTGGCTCCAGACGGGAGCAGTTGGGACTCTTGTGAGGTATTCACTATAAAAATAAAAAAATTAAAAAAAAACACTTTGTTAATGTTCTAAAAAATATACCAATTATATCATTTTCACTGGAGGCGAATTTGTTAAATGAATTTTCGGTCAACTGGGTTTGGAAAAACAAATTTTCGGAGAGAAAGATCTTTCTACTGTTTATACAAACACAGATTTAGAGAAACACACACCGCAGGATATGGAAACACTTGAATATCCTGACCACCACACCAAATCATTATCACATAGTTCAAACATCATCCCAGAAATGAATTGCCATCTATTACAGGTTGATGCCTTCATCGAAGCTTTCAGTAGTACATCACCAAAAAACACATTTCTTTTCGCACTGGCACAATGTTAATTTTTTTCCCAGATTTTACTATTTAAAATACTAGATTAACATAAAATGTTTCACGAATTTAATCGTGGTTCGGTCCATAAATTTATTAAAAAGACCCTCTACTCAGCATACCCAAATAAGACAAAGGTATTGGGAAATGCGTTCATAAATTAATTTTAAATAGTTTTGAAATTATGCACTCTCTAATAAGAAGGGCAAAAGCAGAATACAAAAAAAAAATAATTCTTTATTAATATTTTATTTTTTTGATTTTGTCCATTTTAGACCAAATCTGTCTCACGTACGTCAGAAAAATTCTTGTTGGTAATAATATTTCAGCGGGTTTTCATGAAACTCAGTTGGAGCCCATAATAGCTGTCTTCCGTCCTAGTTAAGCATGAGGGTTGAAAACTGCCAGGCTGAAGCTTTTACTGAAATGTAAATGAGATCGAAAAATAGAATGAAAGCGCAGGACAAGTAAATAATATGCTCATTAAAAATCTCAAGTTATAAATTACGACTTGTGGATTCGAACAAGATTAATTCGAAAAAAAACTTCGATTAAATTTTAATCGGGCGCGATTTTATTTTAAGAATTTAAAAACATTATTTCAGCTTTTCTTTGTTAAATAATGTTACATAAGGTATTGTACGTTTATTATTTCTAACTTAACTGTATATATTCACAGACCGCTGACTCCTTATTTAAGATTACAATAAATTCAATTAAATTTTCTCTCTCGGTATTATTTATTTATTTCCAGAGAAAAGCTATTTCGTAGTTGTTTAATCTATTTTTCCTTTTCTTGTAAAACTTTTTCTGTGCCCTAATCAAAGAAAAATATTTTTCTGAATTGTTATTTTTTTGCCACAAATTTCAAGATTTGGTCTTCTTTCCAAGGATCGTTTTAATTATTTCCCTTAAATAATCATTTAAGTTCTTTCTTCCGTAAGAATTTCCATAATTTTAAATTGTATAATCGTTGATACCGTAACTTTTTTCAGTGTTTTGATTCAAAATAATGTTACAGTTTAAAAAAGTATATGATAATTGACATTAAAATAAAGAAATATTTAACAAAAAATATTATCATTAGCAACCGTGTTGTGCTAATTCTTGGATTTTCGTCGTTTTTCCGGTACATCACATTTATTGGCGTCTTACAATACCCATTACTTAAAGTAAGGTTAGTTTATTGTCCATGCATTGTTTTTTTTAACTTTCAATAAATATTTGTGATTTTTTTCCGTCTTAAACGTAATATCAAGTAAGCACTTTATGGTAGTACCTTAAATCTGTTAATTAAATACTAGCCAGGGTCATGTTGGCCTCTTAAAAGCTGGACGTACTGCATCACAAAGATAATTTAATACACAACTGCTGCTCTTTACAAATCACTGTTAAATTTGGCAGCGGACTTTGGAAGAAATACTTTTTTTAAAACCTTGACAATATGCAGAAACGGGCGGTCCGTTTGAGAGATTCCCATTTCCTAACAAACGGATTGTAATCTTTTTAGCACAGGCGTAACATACGCCTAACTCCCGTTCAACATTTGTGGTTGATATTTGTCCCATTAGAACGATTCTTTTCTACGACTCCTTCCACAGCTCGGTTGTGAAACGATTTGCCAGTCTCTGTGTTTGATCTCTCCTAAACACGAGTCTCTTCAAAATCCATGTGTACTCCGGACTCTTGTCAATAAGATCCAATATGCAGCATCCTCAAAGAAGACATGGGCCCTGGGGGAAATTATTTTCCTCAGGGTCTCCCGTGAGGAGTAAATGTTGAAAAAAATCAAAAGTACTTTTTAGTTAAAGTTTAACATAGTGGTTGTACTATAATATATAAAAACCGTGATTTAAAGATACAAAACAGGTGCAGTAATTTATTTGCCATTTTTTAACGTTTATTAAACGTGTCGTGTTTAAATCATACTTTGCAAACGCATTAGGTACTATTGCGTACTAACATTAAGCTCAACACCATTACGCCATAACTCTGCATTAGCGGAAAATCAGGTTATGCATATTCATTCATTTTCATATGGTTGAATACAGTGTGTTGTGATTTTGATTGATAGTAAAGATGCTGCATTGCATGGCAGAATAGATCGTTCACTTTGGAAACTAGGCTACTATACACCTGAGTCACTGCGAAGTAACCAGATTTATGATGTAGCTATTACCTCTAAGCTGCATTGTGTATCACATTGCATGTGATACATCTCTCCACTCTAAACCTACACAGTACTGTATAATATATATGTTATGTTTCTCTAAAAACCCATTAAACCATAGGAAGGCTTTCTATATCTTTAACGTTGTTACATACAAAAAGTATGAATGAAAGGGGGTTGAATTGTGATTTCTGCACATCAGATAACGAGAGACACACATTTTATAAGTAACTTACTGGAGTAACCGGCGCTGCCCGGGCTTTTCGCACAGTTTACAGAAATTCTATGTTGACAGTAAACTTCCTATTGTTTTGAAGGTCAATTTTGCAAAATTCCATCAATCTCGTTATAAAGCTGTAGATTGGTATACAAATCAAATCCACGCGTACAATTTAAAATCCATGATAACTTTGAATGTTTCACACCTTGATAACATGTGAAAACAGCTTTTTTTATTAAAATACATCTTATCTTGAATTTGAATTTCACTTTTGCTTTCTTAAATGAATGTACGAATGAAGTGGAAATGGAAATTAAATCTTGCAAGTGGAAACTAACCCACTTCTATCAACTCTTGATGGAAATCGAAATTGGATGGCATTAAAACAGTTAATGTACGAAATAAATTTCTGTGCTACTTAATTGGTATTTGGCTCAGTTGTTAGCGCGGTTGACTGTTCCCTGGGAGGAAGGTTCAATACTCAGTCAAACCAATTATTCTTATTTTTGTTTTTATTTTTAAAGGTATTTTAAAAGTTCACAGCAGTTAAAAGCTAGTCGCTGGGTAGGATGGTTCAATCCTCATTCAAAGCGAAAAAAACTATTAACAAGAATAGATGTATTATAGTTAAAAAAAAACTTTCTTACATTTATTACATACTATATGTTTTACTTAAGTTTACAGAAAACCATGCCCTATAGGATAGTGTTTTAAAATCTGGAAACCAAACATTTCCAAGGCGACCACTGGTGCATACAAACAAGTAGTTTCCAAGAGATCCATTCTCATGTGACATTTTTGCTATTATGTTGTCGCGTGTGCGCAACAATAAATTCTTGTTGCAGTAGCTTTTTAGCCGCGCAATTTTAAAATAACTGCTTTGCAATCCACTGTGAAGCCTTTTTCAATATCTCTGCTTTTTTATAAATAAGAGGGACTTACATTACCGGAATACGTATAACTTGACAATTCTCTCCAATACCATTATTACTGCGAGTGCAAGGGTGAACGTCTTTCGTAGAATTGAATCCGCCACACCTGATTTTGACGATCGGCAGCAAACTTATGAAATAAACAAAAATGATAAACTCGACTTGTGTATAGGGTGGGTAATTATATCAATGCTGAATCCGCACGTATGAATATAACAAGTAGGACGGAGGAATTGTAGTAAAGTTAACCAAACCTGACTAGCTACTATCAAAACCTGACATGACTTGAATCTATTTTAATAATATGCAGTGTGTCCGGAGGTAAAGTGCACAAACTTCGGAAGGTGATTCTACATGATGGTACAAGTAAAAAAGATAAATAACTTTTTTCAAAATTCCAACTTGTTTCCCATGTAAAAAATTTTTTTAATTGAAAATATATATTTTTCCTTACATAATTCAACTTTTTTTTACCTAAACTACCTTAAAACGTTGGAATATCTTTTTCTTTTCTACTTCTAAAATCATTTAGAATCACCACGCGCACTTTACTCCCGGATACCCTGTATATCGTGTGGTAATGGTATATTTGCACATTTTATGAACACAAAGGTCGATGGCATTATTTCGGTTCAATTGAATTATATTCGGTATTCACGGAGTATGAATTCAATTAGGTTTACGGTGAATTGATTTTGAATGTCCATGATGATTATTTGTAACTATTAATTAAACGCTCAATTTAAATGAACGTATTTCAATGAGATCATTTTAAAACCGAATTCAATAACTCTTCCATTCAATTTCCAAATGAATCAGTATATTATTGATATCTTGCGTACAATATACTAATTTCCTTTCATTCCCCATATTTCTAACCACCCCACAACTAGTGGCTGTTGTTTTCTTCGTGCTATTCGTAGAAGTCGAAGAACGATGAATTCTCAGACTTCTATTTTGAAGTAACATAAATAGAAAGTCTATTTATTGTGTCTTTTCGGGAATCTGGTATTGCAATCAAAATATCTGTAATATTCCTACTACAAAATAAAAAAAATAAATCTGTTACTAAGAAGGCGAAATTCGATACTGTTCAAAATATTCCCTAAACATTTTGCTTAAATCTTTCTGACTCCGGGTAATTTGAATATTAAGAATAAATATAAAATTCCAACATTTTGTTTGACGCTCCAACATTGTCTGTTGTTTTCATACAACATACCGTGACATTTGAAAATCATCGAAAAATATATGTTTTATTTCACTCTTTGCGGTATGCAAAAGTGCAAAGTGCATCGTAAAAAATACATGCTGCAGAATTTCGTTTCACTTCCAACTGCGATATTTCTGCCCGTAACAATGAGATGAGCGCACTCTGTGAGAATTCTTTCTGGGGAGGTTAGGTTTAATGCAGGACACGTTCTATGGTTCAACCTTATCATGGCCTGAAGTTTTAAACAGGGACTAAAAGCACTACGTGGCTTTCACCTGGATTTTAACAATGAAAAGAGGTGTCATGTTAGACATTGTAATAAATTGGATGAAAAATAAATGTTTACGCTGATAAGCCCAAGCAGGTTTAAAATGCAATATTTCTGAGAATTTATCGTGGTGGTCTGTCCAGAATAGCGAGCTCAAAGAACGGTCACACACTTCATCACTAAAAAAAAATTAACTGTTAACAAATAATTTTACAAATTGATTTTCTTGAACGTACGCTTTCGACATTTTGAAATGGAACTGAAATTTTTCTTAAATTATTGTTTTTTTTATGTGAATACTGCACAAGAGCCCAAGCTGCTCCCTGCTAAACGTATCACCAACTGCCGTTATTTTGCAAGGCTGAAGGAAGGAGAGGGAAGGAAGAGAAGGAGATATGAAAGAGGAATCTTTTCAAGTATCTGGCTATTCAGTTCTGGTCAAACACGGCTAAAGCCATTTCAAGAATCGTGTCGATTCTGAATGGTAGTATTTTACTAGGCCAATACTGAAAGTATCTACTACTCTGGAACGTGCCGCAAGTAAACTATATATTATTATATATTAATCAGTTATGAAATAACACAATTAAAAATGGATTTTTTCAAATCCAGACAAGCGGTGAAGAAACTATCTATATTTTTAAAAGACGATTATTTTCACTCTTCATTTGAAATGAGTAATATTTTTTGATTCTGTTGAAACAATTATTTAAGTTTTCATGGTGGCATGTCAAGTAACATTATTCCGCCTCAAGTAATTGTTATTGAGCTCGCAAATAACATTGCTTTCTTCTTATCATCCAAAGCAAAACATTCCATTTTGCATACGGCTCTCCTTATGGACTTGATTTTTCAGTCCAAAAGAGTCTGAAACCGTCATACGAGTATATTAAAAAACATTTTCTTGATTTCTTTTGTTCTCTCCTATTGTTTCTGTTACCTCCAAAAATTTTTATCCAGTCTTCATATTTATCTTAATGCCCAATCTGTATGCTTTACTCAAGCCCCGATAGACTCATACAATGCTCTGGAAAAATTTTAATGCTAATTTTGTTTCACATATATATTGGCTTTGTGGTTAACAATTTCGCGAAACGAGAAGCATCCGACGACATCTTTATCCTCATAAACCAAACCCCCTAATATATTTTTCATTCTCACATTGAGAGTCAATCCAAAGGAGTCTAAGAAAAGATTCTTCCATCAAAACGGTGGTTTAAAAATTTCCCCGATTAAATAAAATAATTTCTCACTTATTCGATTGAGAATTTATAATCGCTTCGTTCCCTCTCACCTTTTTAAAATTCATTTGATTTACTTCTTGGATAGAAATTCTGCATAGAAATTTAAAATTTAGATCACATGTTTAACGAATGTCCTTTTCTAACAAACATCCTCCTTTCTATCAAACCTTAACTAAAATTTCCTACCCCAGTTCAATATTTCATCACTTCTTCAATTTGCCCATTTAGATAAAATTATCATATGAAATCGCCTTTCCTCTCTACTTAATTTGAATTGATGACCTAAAACATCTTTAAATACTTAGATGACTATGTTTGCCACAAATATGTCACTTGTTTCTTCTTTTGTCTTATATCAGCTAATTATATAAGAATTGTTTCCATCAGTGCGCACTATGATTCATATTTTTCCAATTCATTGGAAGTTTAATTTTTTTTTAAATTTTTACATCTTATGAAAAAAAGTCTCTTTATTGATTGTTCCCTCGTATCTAATTTCAACATATAATAGACATGTAGTTTTTATTCTGAGAATGTCACTGATCTTGTCTCAGAAGCACCAAAATAAACACATTATCAGATTAGATGACATACAAATATTATGATCAAACATAAGGATATTATTAACGTTTCGAGTACGAGGGTGCCTTCTTATATAGATTAAACCGATTCCTTCGATTCTCCGAACACCAATTTTTCCACTTGACTGATACCCGTAATACTAATCAGATCCAAATCTAGTCTGAAGGAAGACAATATCCGGCCCTGAGTGAGGGGATCATTTCATTCCCTTCGCTATCTTCTTCAATCGATCTAAAAGAGACGTTCTTATTACAAGGAGCCAATCTCTGCTAATCTGAAGACCGTACCTCACGTGAAGACGCTTTTCGGGGAGTCGCAAGTAGATTTTCATGTCTAATTATACAAGTTTTAAAGATGCAGTATTCATTATCTGGCTTAAGATGAGGTGTTTTTTCACAAAAAAAATGTTTTCAACTTATTCCATTATTATTATTGTTAACAATATTTGGATATTTGTTTTTTCCGACTTTATGTCTGGGTTAAATCTTCCCCATAGGAAAAACTAAACCCTTCCACACACTTTCCCACGAATGATCATCTAGTCGATCCATATTATGCAAGTGCATTATATAAGCATAATAAATACAAAACAATACAAGAACAACACATCAAATCACCAGAGATCAATTTATTATTCAATTTTTTTTTCTTTTCCGATTTTATGTCAGAGTTAAATCTTCCCCATAGGAAAAACTAAACCCTTCCAAAATTATTATTATTATAATTATGTTGCTTAGCAACGCTTGTTAAATCATATGCTTTGCATTTGCTCTCTGATTATTTTGTTGTAATATCAGAATCCCAAATATATAATGTCATTTTGAATACATGTAGGATAACGAAAGATTTTTTAAATATTTTTTATTGAGAGATCAGTAGGATTTATTTATTGTATTTATTGATGTTTTTATTTTGCTTATATATTGCACTTGCATACTTTTGATTGACTAGATGATCATTTGTGGAAAAGTATGTGGAAGGGTTTAGTTTTTCCTATGGGGAAGATTTTACCCGGATATAAAATCGTAAAATAAATAATTAATAATTATTATAATTAATATTATATTAGTTACAATAATTGAATTGAAGGCTGAATAAAATAGACTCCTTTTACAATTTTAAAAGATTTTTGTACACATTTTATTTTCAGAAATTTTAAACAAATCTTTGTCACTATCCAAAGTACACAGGTCCGACCGAGCTACAATTTATAATTTTCGCAAACAACTGGTGGGTACTGACGTTTTTTACTCAGCAGAATTTGTTTAATAATAAATTCTATTTTATTAATTATTAAAAACATTAAAAAAATTAGCAAAAAAGGGTTCTGACGTAAATTCAAATAATGATGATCATGTTTTTTGAATAATAAAATTGTAAAAATCCAAAATGATAAAAAAAAGAAATAATGGATTAAAACAAAGGTAGAAGAGAAGCAAAGAAAGAAAAAATCAGAAAAGTGGAAATGCAAAATGTATAATCCACTTAGTTAACGCATCTTTTGATCCCTGTCTATCCAATTTTCCAATAACACCTAGATCTGGGTTTCTGTGTATGTCAACAATTGATTAAAACTTAGTTTACTTCCTTTGGTCCAAGTTTCCGAAATACAATGCACGCCGGTGTTCTGATTGCACCGGAAAGCAGTAAGACTAGGGTTGGTGGCTCAATAATGTCGAATCGTATAACAAATTGTATTCCAATAAACTCCGAATTTAATTAAAATCTTAATTGTTAAACATTGCGCAAAGGGAGCCTTGTCATGGTTTGCAGATAGGTTCTATCTCAAAGACGAAATGTAAGGTTTTTTCAGCATAAATCCCAAAACGGCTCTTTCATCATTCGATTTCCTTGTATCAATATTCCTCCAACGATCCTTATTCCACAATTGATGAACTATACTCCATTTGCGGTCCTCTGCATCCACTTCTACAACGGAAAGTTGGCGTTACTCATTAATACTTGCAGAAGCAATTCTATTAATACAGTATGTCAAGATTATATACAGTTTACAACGATATTTATATTGTGTATGTCTACTAAGAAATTGTAAATTTTACTTATATTCTGGGTTGCAGAAAAATTTTTTGAGGTAATTTTTCAGTGTATTGATATGTAGCAAAAGTTCAATATCTTTGCTCACATTTAAAGGGTTTTCCTTATACTTCTATTCTGTATGGTGGTAGTAGGAGATTTTCAAATATTGTCAGGTTATTTGTAACCAAGGAATGTTTGTCTTTCTTTAAAAAAAAATCTCTCTCCTAAGTACTACCTGCATGTAAAAAAAAAATATTGAAAGTTTTGATACATATTTACAAAATGAAAATAATTATACACAAATAAAATTCCAATGTAGTGTTTAGGGAAAATTCCCATAAAAGCAAAGCCTGTGCGTGGGTTTACCGTAATCATTATCAGAATTCTATGGTTATAATAAAACATAAAATTACTGTGTTCATTTTCATTGATGATAAATAATTTAAAATTAAGTTTAATAAGGAGAAACAATAGACGAAATGAAAATAAAAAAAAACATTAAATTTGACATTATCAGTGGAAGTTTTAAACCAGACATAAAAATAACATACCTACTAATGTTTTTCAAAAAGATGAATATTTATAAAAGTATACAAATATTGCGCTTTTTGAACAATCAAAAACAAAACCGAAATAAGTAAATACAAATAATATTAATAATACCTCCAAAATTTATATTTTCCCATACATTCTGATGGCAACATTCTACATTAGCGCCTCCTAGCGGCATGTGTTGTGCGTCTCGGTATTCTCTCATACATTTTAATGGGTTTTATGTGAAATATTTTCTTTATTTTACGTTTATGTTATATGTATTATTGTTAAGCTGTTGATTTCTTAATTGTTGCAATATACGGTTCATCGCAATAGCTCTCAAATCATTCTAGCAAGATTATTACTGCAACTGAAATTCAAATTCCGGAACTTTCCAAATCCAAAACTCAGCATTTAAATAATAACTTAAAGGTTTGTTTTTTTGTAAATTATCCTCTCAATTAAAATCTCTCATTTATAAACTAAAAACAAATATTATAAAATTTCGAAATCGTAGCTAAGCTGTTTCTTATAATAATTGTATTCCTGCTTTTGTATGGACTATATACTTTTTCGCACGCGTAAGTTCTTTTAGAAATGAGCTTTACAAAATTATTCGCATATTTTCTGAAAGCTCTTCCAACAAAATTTAAACACGAATATTCATTTCAGTTGCTTTTTTCTGTGGAAAAGCTCTCTTCATCTTATCCAGTTGGCTAATCCGGAGTCTTTCTGTCGGTACGATGTATGTAAATCTATTTAATCTAGCTTACAAAGTTTATTCTTTGCACAGAAGTTGCATTTATTACAGAGAAATTTCCATTATATTTCTAACACCTCGGGGTATGCACTCGGTTTTTTTGCATTATTATAATCATGTTAGTTTTTTACTGAGGGGAAAATCATAATCATAGACCGTTTGTCGTAGAGTTACGACTCATAACTCTATGATAAACAGTCTATTGACATGCAATTTGAAAGCAAAATGATTTTTTTACAATTTTGTGCTGAAACCCAGTAAAAAGTTTACCTATTAAGATAAGCCTTTGCAATAAGGATATTTCTAAGATCTTTGTTTATACTTTTCTACCCTATTATCAGAGTATTTCTTACGACAGTTGGAATTATACGTTCTCAGACGCTCTTCGTGCGCATACGACGTTGTCCTTAACTTTCTTTATTGGATGGTGCAAAGTTGTCAGGAATACTTATTATTTAGACTTAGACAAAGTGTTTGTACTATCGCTCCCAGAGGGGACATGAATATGAAAAATTATTAGCAAACTCCTGGACTTTTCGCATAAAAGAAATACGTGCGCATCTGCGATGGGATGAATGATAATTAAAACTGCGGTACTCAACCATATTTCAAGCAGCCAAAGAAGTATAAATAAGTATGTAATTAAATACTATTTCATTTCTTTCTTTATGCAGCATCTATAATAATTCAAAAAACTTCAGGTAATGGTGTATTAAAATTATTAAATTGTTCGAAATTCAGCTTTTTTCTCCAAAACATTATACAGTAATCAGGGTACTTGATTTTTTTTTGCCCTGCGTAAAATTGATTTGTATCTTGCGTTTATTCTACTCTAGTTTAATACATTTTCCATTTTAGCTTTTATATCTTCTAAGAATATTATTTGACATCCGTCCATTTTCATCAAAGTAATGTCCCTTTTCGGTCTTTCACTTGGACTAAAAACCTACGGGAACCATCATATTTAGGTCCACTCCAAGTGACAGCTTCCGCGCACTACTACCCTTTTTAATCACACAACTTCTTCGTATTTCGATCTAAAATTTCTTTATAAGTGCTATAGTAAATACAATTTATTTGTTTGCTTAACAATTAAATTGAATTCGTATTGGACTGAATAGCAAGAATTTTAAATATTTATTTATTTACGGCCTCCGTGGTTGAGTGTATAGGCTCTCGCCTAGCAAGATGGAGATCGAGGGTTCAAATCCTTGCATGCGCAGGTAAAAAGATTTGGATTTATTTGTGTTATTTCACAATTTATTCATTTAAAACATATAGTATACTTGCGGCACGTTCCAGAGTGGAAGATCCTATCAGTATCGCCCTCATATAAAAACACCATTCTGAATTTAAACGTTGCTTTAAATGGCTTTGGCCGTGTTTGGTGACAAGATCTAAATAGCCAGATACTTTTCTACCGTCCTCTTCCCAACTCCTTCCTCTCCCCACTGCTTTCAACCTCATAATATATCCCGATTGGGGATGCCATATTCTCACTGTCTCCAGACGGTTGGGAGCCGTTGGGTCTCTTGTGCGGTTTCACATAAGAAAATATATAATTATTTAAAAAACTACATAGTAATTTATATCCTAATACAACCCTTATATTATTTAAAAAAAAGTTTTTGTTTAAATCAATCACATTTTTTTCGTAAGAATTAAATTTAAGAACTTAAGAATTCGAGTACCATAATAATACGGACATGTGTCTAGTGTGGTAGTCGAAAAGCATGTAAAAAACCTGTATCAAAATATATATTTTATGAATAAAGTGGAAAAAATTGTATTTTCTTCTAATTTTATTTCCTCTAGTAATCCGCCAAATATCTTCACAGCTCCGTACATCAACGATTTTTGAGTGTTGGTTTTTTTTTCTGAAGGTGTTTCTAATTTAATTTATTTTTTCCTAGTAATAAGAAATATTATTTATTTCCTTCAATAATAACTCTGTGGCACGTCTTAATACACTTCAGTTCGATGATGATCTATTAACAGTAGGTACCTATCTAGTATTTACATCAATACACTACATCAATTCAAATCATTGTTTTTTCATACAATAACTATATCTCCACTAAATAACATGTTTAAAACATATGTTTTAATAAGCAGGAATTTTCGATTGAAGTACTAGTACATATTGAATTATTTGGGTTGGAAATAAGCCGACGTGGCTAAGTGGTACATTGTGTATGACCGGACATCAGAAGGCGCGGATTTAATTCTCGTCGGCGGCATTTATTTTTACTCGGGAGATATTTTCAATTTGTATTGATATTACGGGCGGCTAATTATTGCTTATTATAATTCATATGTTTTATGATAAAATGATATCGTGCTCCGTTTTTCTCTATCCAGTTACCATATTATTTTATATGTAATGAATAATAATATTTTTTATGTGTATTACAAAATTAGGAATCATATCGTAACTCTCCCGAAGCTTCAATATGAGGCGGGTATGGGTACCGCCGCTCCGAGAACCATTTATTGGATAACCGACACCTCTGCCATAAGTGTTTTGGTACGTTTGGTGATTTAGCAGGGTTTGTCCGGGTCTTAGCGACAGATGCGTCTGACCACCAATTGCGTGGCAGGCCAGATCGAGAGAGGCTGGTTGCAGTGTTGCCAACTCAACTACTTCAAAATATGCTAGAGTGATGGGAAAAATATGCCAGAAAAATGCTAAATTACTTTAAAAAATGCCAAAAAAAAGCCAACATAAATTTAACTAGGAAATAAAATCAGTGAAACAAAATATCAATATCTTCATCTTCTTCTTCTTCATTAACAGCAGCTGATGTGGAAGGCTGGGAGACGGAGTCGTAACTTTCTTTGGTCCCAATGCAGCGTAGTACTTCGTCAGGAACAGTGTAAGAATAACAGCACTTTCCTGCTCTCTTTAGGCCAAATCTCACGTACAAAATGGCATTCAGGGTTCTCACCGCCAAACGATTTCGGAGTTTTGTTTTGACCAGACTCATTTGGCTAAATACACGTTCAATGTCCGCATTTGAATGCGGCAATGTTAAAATAGACATTGCAAACTGACAAATCACCGATGGGGTTATTATTAGCTGCATATTTATATTGCATGACTTCATTCCAACACTCTACAGTGGAAGTCAAGGATTCCCATTTAATGTGAACTATTTTTCTCCATTGAGACACCAGTTTTTCAATCGATATCATTTTTGTTAGTTAAAAAATTGGTTTTTATTATTTTCATGTTTCTGTAAAAATAAGCCAAATAAATTTGCTATATGCTAAAAGCATAATAGTTATGCTAAACATGTAGTAATTATGCCAAATTTAGCATATAATATGCTAACTTGGCAACACTGACTGGTTGAGGGAGACCTTATCACCTCTCAAACAGGACTCTCAGAACATCGCCTTGTACCTTGTACTTGTACTTGTGGGAGGGATGGATTCGTACATCCGTTAAGCTGAGTCACTGACCCCCACCCCCTTCCTTTCCAAAAAGACCCTCTACACAGCATCCTCAAATATGACATATGCCCTGAGGGGAACTATTTTCCACATGGCTTCCTGTGTGGAGCTAATGTAACAAAATCAATTTATATATTTAAAAAATAAATACAATATTTTTAATAATTACGTATTTTACCGTTCTCGCCTAAATTTATTTATTTTTTATTTATTTATGTCTATTCTTGAATACACATTTTACAAATGATTACAGTGGTTTATATTGTAGTACAGAGAAAAAAAGTACAGAAAAAAGGTATAAAAAATAAAGAACATAGGTTGATATAGGTAACTGTGTGTGGGTGATATTGTATGTTACGTGAACACCTCACTAGGAGAACCTGTGCTGAGGTGTTAACGTGTTTGTGATTAAGTGTGACAGGTATGGGTTGTAGTAGAAAGTTAATTTTTTTTTCACAGACATATATTGAAACATGAAAACACACATTTATATGTGAGTGTATGTATTTTAGGATAATTCTTGAAGAACGCGTATAATATTTAATTTTACTTACTTTATTTTGGTTATGTTTGGTTTGGAATTATAATCTTTTGAGTAAGGTGAATATCTTTATCCAGGCTACGATATGTTTTTCGAGAAAGTTTGTAGATGTATTTGTAGTCATTAATTGTATACGAGTATCTTGCAAGAATCATATTTAAACCTGCTATTTTTCTCCGTAATGCGTGAGTTATTTTTATTGCTTGGAATATACTTAAATACATTATTTTTAGTTTATTAACTTCACTGTTTTTTTTCGATTCTAATAGTTTGACCAAATTGACCAAAAAACAATTCCACTTTGGTTACATAACATTCAGTAAAAACAACCCCGGACGGTGGTTGGTGGTTAACTGATAGCTTTTTTTACCCGACGCTTTGTTCATAAAAAGAAATACAATATTTTTTGAATATATTTGAAAGTGGCATGATTCATCCGTCAGTGCCCAGGCTTTCCCTAGACAACGCAAGTATTATGCTATCTGGGTAACGAACATTGCGCCATTTTATAGAATCAATAGGAAATATTGTTTGATAAATTTATAGGGAGAAGGGCTGCAATGCGGCGATAAGTACCTAGTTATTTTACTTTCAATCTCATACTAATTTTTAGAACGCTGTCGTACTGAGACCGTAAAAAAATAATATTGTAATTTGTATTATTTCACCGCGTATGTTGAAATCATTAAATATACTGATTTCGATTCTCAGTGCGTATTTTTACGTAAAATTTGTAATTTATATTTGAAACATGTATTTAATTATATCAGACAAGCTATGTAGATGCCAATATTATTTTATTTTAATAATTAATAATAATAATTCCATTTTTTAAATATGTTACCATTTCTGACACATCTGAATCTGTGAATGAAAATAACGTTGTTCATTCGAATTGCAAATTTCTGATCGTCTCCAATAACTTTTTAAAAGGCAATGTTTCTGAGGCAAATATTTCATAAAAAAACTTTCAGCTTCATGAATCCTACGTTTATCCCGTAATTTTTCAGAGTTTTGCGCATCTCGTATTATTATAATTTAATTAATATTTACATTTTCCGATTTAATGTCCGGGTTAAATCTTCCCCATAGGAAAAACTAAACCCCTCCACACACTTTTCCACAAATGATCATCTAGTCAATCAACATTATGCAAGTGCATTATATAAGCATAATAAATACAAAACAGTACGATAACAATACGTCAACTCACCAGAGATCGAATGGGAAAATAATTCACCGACTCCAGATATTTTAATATCAGAGGGTTCGGCTCGGTAGAACTCCTAACAGAGCCTATAAATCCTACTGATCCCTCAACATAAATATTTAAAAAATCTTTCGTTATCCTACATGTATTCAAAATTACTGATTTTTGCATTTTTATATATAATTTTTTTGATTGATCTAATACGCCTAAATTTTTAATGAGAGAGCTAGGTATGCCAGTAGCCGAAATAACGAATGGTAATATTTTTTTAGTCTGAGAATGCCAAATCCTTTTTATTATTACTTATTTTGATGGTCTGATATTCTTTGCTTCTCTAGCGAAAAAAAATTATTAATGTATTTGATTAAAAGATAGAGATGGTGATGTTTTTACAACTCGCCCAATGTAATTTTAAAAGAAAAATTCACAATAAGCAGATAATTTGCTTGTGTTATGCAGCGAAAACCATGAAACTTTGAGCTTTGGTATCATAAAATTTTCGCCGATTTTTCTTCCCTATTTTCTAGGTCATCTCTATTACTTTTAGGCGGAAACTTGATATCCATTGTACTCCAGTGACCAGTAATATAAACAGTTACCCGTCAAAAAAGACAAGGACATCAATAAAAAAGTACTTTAATAATGATAATAATAAAATCAATTCAAGGACACGGTTAAAAGAAACAGGATTTTATTCCAGTTTACATGCGGGGGTTATTAATGCAATGTTATAAGAATTGGCGTTATAGCAAACAACAGAATATAAAAGTAAGAGAGGAAAGTTATTGAAACCTTTACACGTGTTAAAGCCCTTTTTGATCAATTCCCTACCATACCATTCCTAGAGTTACAATGATAGACAAAACCTTATTTATATTGAAAAGTATAATTTCTTTACTATATATTAATCTACCTACAATATTATTACCTATGCAAAAGTATATTGACTGAACGTTACGAAAACATGTTTCAACTCCTGCGCTTTGCTTAAATTTTTTGTCCGTTGATTTGTTTTTTGTGTTTTGTTTCCGGTCAATCCTGCCAAGATGGTAGCCGTGTTAAATAATTCCATGTTACTCCGCCAGAATTCACATGAGCGTTACGAGCTGTCAAATCTGAATAATCAACATTACGGGAGTTTTATTGTTCACAAAACGACTAGCCAATATTCAAAATAGTGTATAAGATTCAGTTGTTGATACTTACTTCTTAAAATCTTTTTTGAATATTTTAAGCCCTCAAATAGTGCCCACACCATATTTTTGTACCAAAATCCTTTTTATTACGCCTACCGATGTCATTTTATATCCAGAGGTAAAAAGCTACGAATCTTGAAGTTAAACCTGCCGCGGTACGGTATCTACCCCAGCGCAGGCCGGATTAACCTAAATATGACCATAATAATAACCAACTAATAGTAAACTTTCCCCACTTTCCTCTCCCACAACTCCATTCTTCTCCGTACTCATCGCTTTACAGCATATCAAATTGGGGATGCCATAGTCCCACTGACTCCGGTTAGTAAGGAGCAGTTGCGCAGAATAGTGTGGATTCACATAAAAGGAGCCGTGTTTTGTTCATAATGTATGGCAACGTATCAAGAAGATGTTATACTATATTATAAAAGTGTTAATATGTAGAAATAAAATTTTATGTAAATAAATTTTTATCAGTTACATGACATGTTCACAAACAAAAAATGAGAAATATATATAAAAAACAATTAAATCTTCTAAAAATTCCAATGTTCAGAATTGCACGGTTACATAACCATTTAATTGCGATGACTTTTGAATTCGAAGTGTTACAAACTAGGAGGAAATTCACATTATCCTCCATGGTTATAAATGTAGAAATATGTCATTAGAGACAGGAACTTATATATTAACTTTATAACGACAGTATTATCAGGTTATTTTAACGTCAAAATTATGAAGGTGATGCACTACGTCGTGTAATATTTTAAATTGAGCCGCTATCAATAACAACCCTTACTTGGATGGCGATAAGGTTTAAATTCCCGCTTAACACCATCCGCCTATTTTGATTTATGCAAGAAAAAAACATGGCCAAAAAGTGCCTTTTATTTTATTTTGTGGATGTTCAGGCATAAATATTTAATTTTTTTTCGATCATTTTATAAATAACTTAATTTGCTACATTATACAATAAAATTATAACCGAAAATGGGTTCGTCAGTAGGAGATTTTGAACTTAACAGCAGTTTTCATTGGCCTTTACACTATTTTTTTCTGGGCTTATAAAAAGACTTATCTAAAAAATATTCGATTATTTCAAAGACCGAGATATATTCTCCTCGCAGTATTTAATTGAAAAATTTCCAGGCGACCAAATTTTCAAACCAAAAACACATGATTTTGCATTACTACGTATGTCATTGCCTTAACGAATAAACTTGTAATTAATGTTACATGTATACCTCATATCATACTGGGAAAATTTTACAACCATTTTGTGCGTTTTATGATTTAAGCATTTTTGTTGCCTCTTTGTTTTATAATGGGCAATACTATGATAGTTATACAATTCGAAAGAAAAATAAGTTTGCGAAATGGTTAAAGACATTCGACACTCTAGTACGAGTAGGTATATTGTGTCTTGTTCATTTTCATACAGGATGTGCGTGAAGGATGATTTTTATTGACGATAGTCTATGACGTGCATACCATCTCTGCCTGGGACTAGTAAAATCAAGTTCAATTCTAGAAACAAAGTAAAAAATTGGTTAATTTCCAACTCATTATCTTTCATCGTGTTTTTTCATATGACGTGAGTGGGTGCCAAACACATACATAAATTACAGAATGTTAAGGGACGTACTCGACTTACACTAACTAACCAGTGATTCCTGACTCTATTTGGAATTAAAAAATGTAAGCACCCTGTAGATTGTTCTTGTACGTGGAAAAGAAATTTTTAATTTAATTATTTCTTTCTAGATAAAATAAGGATTTCTCTACTGCTTCTACTACTTCTTCTACTTCTTCTACTTTACTACTTCTCTACTCTGATTTCTCTACTTAAAATTAAGATTACATGATATCCTAATTTTAAGTAGAGCCGTTAATAATTTACCACATAAAAATTAGTGAGGGTGAGTACTTTATTTCCTCGTACCAATAAGTCTTAATTCATCTATATTTTATACGGTGTATAGAAACAAACTTATTTAAAACATCAAACGAAGTAAGTTAATAAATACAAAATGTTCTTCTGCACACCGCCTAACAAACGAATAAATTATCTCCGTTCAGCCAGTGACAAATATATGGAACCTTGCTTGAAATAGCTCGAACTATCTTCTGTAATCAGATTTGTATAGCCATTTTTTTTTTTTTTTTAAAGAAAGACAAACATTCCCAGGTTACGAATAACCCAAAATTGTTTGAAAATCTCCTACTACCACCACAGAAAGCCGGAAATGTTGCTTGTGTTGTGATGGAGGACTTAGCCAGCCGAGGAATCGAACACGCGACGCTCGGGTAAGACCCAAGCGCTATGCCCACTCAACCACTGACCGGTCGAAATATATAATTATATAATAATATAATAATAATATAATAAATACTACCAAATCTTCCTCTTCCCTATCCTCACTTCATTGAGGCCTCAACTCACAACACTGGTCAAATTTTAATTACCATGGTCTCACCGACAACGGTGATGTTAACCTATCACATAAAAAAATGTTCAAATTCAACTTACATCTAAGCGTAACATATATGTTCATAGATCTGTAGCTCTTAGATTTTTCATGATAGTTTATTTCTTGAGAACAAGGATGACATTTACATGACACTGTTATTTTATTTCTAACAATGTCTCAATGCTTCCCGGGAAAATTAAGACTTTAGTGACTTTTTCTAATTCAGCGTTTTTTTTAAGATAATTGTTAACAGCCATAACAACGCCATTTAGATAGTTCAAATTATAGTTTCTCTAAAAAATTATAACGTTTAAGATCGTCTTTGATAAATTCATTCTAATATATGTGATAACACCATCTTAAAATTATAATAAAATATATATTCCGTTTTCCGTTTATATTCTGCTGTGCTCCAGAATCATACATGAAAGTTACACCAATGCTATCAGAAATTCGTTTGCCTTCTCCGAGGCAAAATGAAACGCGTTCTCGTTGAAGGCATGTCTAAACCCTTCCGGATTTACATGGAGCTGAGAAAATGCCTATCCTGCCTCAAAATTGCCTCGAGATGATAGGCAATTCGTCTATTTACCTCCGATTTTGCCGAACCCGCTTTGTTACGACTGTTCTATGTTACATTTCAGTTAAAGCTCCTCGTATCTTACAAATAGACCATTATGCTAGTATTAAAGTTTATAACTTACAATCTACATGATAATGCGAAATGTACGAACTTTAAGAGCATGACATTAGCTTATATGTAGACGAAGGGGATGAAAATATATTATCGTACCGTTTTAATTTTTTCGTGTATATTCAGAATTATTTCTAAATGTTAAATTAACTCACTGTAAAAAATATATACATATATGTTGTACAGTAAGGTAATTAATCAATAATTACAATTTAAATTAAATTTTTCTTTTTACTCAATTTTTTGAAAAGTTTTAACAATCCAATATCAAACATAACAAGATGTTTGAGGTCCAACAATAAAGCAGAAAATACGGGTTAAAAATAAGTAAAATCTTTTGAACAGTGAGCTTCGTCGTCATGAAAAGTTCACAGATTTTTGCCTGGTATTTCTAGGTCCAACAACGAAAATTTTAGCATGAACTATAAAGCATTGAAATATTCATAAATTTTATTCTATGTTTTTCGGAAGATCAGTAGTTTTTAACCTCTATTACAAGAATTGGCTCCAATGAACTACAACTTCAAGGCTGGCATAAATAAACTATTTTTTATCAACCTGTGGTGTGCCAGGAAATTCCAAGCTCAATTTAATTACAAAATCAAACGTCAAGTGTCCACTTAAATTTTTTTTGTGTCGCATTAAATAAGTATATGATAACAATTCTTCCAGATTTCGGTATTTTATACAACTGTTGTTACTAATAATATTATTTTGTACAAGAAACCTGTAAATAAATAATGCTAAAAATAAAATTATTCATTATGACGTAAAAATTTTGACATTTCTTACGAAGTTAATTTTCATCACTTTTCTTGGGTGAAATATTATAAAAATTACATCAAAATAATGTAGATAAAATTATCTTTCTGATGATACCTCAAATCTATTATTTCCACAATCAATTTATATCAAAAATAATGAAAGAAGACGCTTTGACACTAAAAACGCGGCACATATTTCGTTGGCATTCCACAGAAAAATTCTTTGTAAAAAATCTGAAAAGCTAGAAGTCATTCCGGTATTTGTTGCGTAAAGAACGAGAATAGCTCAAGCGATTGTGACCTTGTTCTTCATACAAATTCCTTATACATAAGGGTCAAAATCGCACATATTTTTTTTTTTTTAAATTCGTAGATAATGTGCAGCACTCACATATGCGGTCCCGGCATATGACCTCTGGATTCAGGGGGTAAGGATCGCTACTAGCAATCCGGAGGTCGCAGTTTCAAAATTTTATTTCATTAGTTTATATTATTTAACAATTTATGAATTTTAATGTAATGAAGTATTTTTGAAAATACTCTCAGTATTGCCCCGGTGAAAGACCGCCATTTAGAATTAAAACGATGCTTGAAATGGCTTAAGCCGTGTTTGGTGACCAGCTTAAAATTGCAAGGTACTTCTCCACCTTCCTTCTCTTTATCTCTATCCCCTCCCTACTACATTTTCCGTAATTATTTGGGATGCCATAGTCTCACTGGCCCCATACGGTTGGACGCAGTTGCGACTCTTGAGCCCTATTCACATGAATAACTTAACAAAAATAATATAAATATAGTATATTTGCAACACGTTCCAGAATGGAAGATACTCTCAGTATCGCCCTGGTGTAAGACCACCATTCAGAATTAAAACTTTGCTTGAAATGGGACGATATCGGAATATCCAGGTACTTTCCCTCCTTCAACCTCCCAGCCTAACAATATACCATAATAATTGGGTATAGGCACTAGCTCCAGACGGTTGAAAGCAGGTGAGACTGTTATGAAGAATTATAATTTTTTTAAATATTTTTTTTATAAATTGCACATCTAAATATCATTCTGAAAAAGGCCATCTTTTGCATTTCGCATTCTAAACTTACTACGCCTTATACTTTCTTACGCGTATTATGCATAATGTAACAATTCATGTGTAAAACTATAAAGTTAATCTGTAGTGTTTAATATTCGGTTCCGTACCTCCGTAGTTCTCTCACCTTTCAAGATAAGTTTATTACATCTATCTTCATAACTATCATGGCCTCCTAAAATAGTTTTACTATTCTCACTGGCACTTCTTATCACATAACGTGAAACTTGATTATATTTTGAGTTGAAGATACTCTTGTGAACACTTTATATAATATTTATACTGCAAAACGCCCTGATAACTAATGTGGTATCTGTACTGTTTAAGCATTTAAATATAGTAGTCATAAAGCAGTTGAATTTAAAACGTTTAAATGATTTTTTTAAATACTCTAGTTTTTGAAAGAGCATAATTTTTTGCTGTTCACTCAAGGACGCTTTTTACTAACTATTGAAAATACTAGAAAATAAATGTCAACTAGGTACAGATAAATTTACTTTGATATATCACTTGAAAAGGCTAGATTTCATCCGTCTTACTAATTAGATTCTTAAACGCCCGTTCAATGTCGGTGTGGTAAAGCCAGCCTCGATCCTATTTAAGACTGTTTTAACCAACCAAACGCCGTGGTAAAATTCAAGTGGTTCACTGTTTACACCACGTTTTTTAGTAAAGCTGAATAAATTTAAAGAAAATTGGAATTAGCCTACGGTTAAGGTTATTGGATATCGCGCGGTGTAAAAAAGTTCAAATTAGTATGTTACCATTGAACATGTTATTTTAATTAAAAAATTAACCTTTTATGTAAAACAAAAAAAAAATGCTTTGACCTTTCAACGACTCTACAAACCGAGCCAAATTACGATTGAATAAGTCCGAAATTTATTGCGTTTATTTACTGCCACAATATCATCGAATTTCAGAGAAATGCGTATTTGTCCGCGTAATTGCCACTAAAAGTTGATAGAATTCGAGTATATCTGCCGAATTTCAGCTTGATCGGATGTCAGCAAGTGGGTTAATTTCCACTTTTAAGATTTGTATTCATTGGCGAAAACAAAAGTGAATTTCAAATAGATGTATTTAAACTACACAGAAGTACAAGTATTACAGCGGGGCAAAAATAAATCATTCCCTAACTGAAGTGGGCAGCTCACAATAAATTTATATATTGTATCTTTTGGGAGCAGATACTTTACATTAATATTGCATTAAATTTTATTTTCTGTTATGTTTAATGTAAAAAAAAATTCGACACTCTTACAATTTTACACTCGTAGATGTGACTTTCAGGGCAATTATTTGAGATATGTAGAGAAAAGTTTGTATAGTATACGTATTTAAAATATTATGTGTATATTATGCTACAAATAATAATTGCAACTTAAAGCTTAAAAAAATAAATACAAACAGCCAATAAAGCTCATTAAAGTATCGCTAGCAAAACAAAATTTCCTTTACTCATCCCTTCCCTTTCTTCCAGTTCTGCCGTTACTGCCTTCCCACCTTCCTACTCGATAAACAGCTGGGGTATGTGGAGGCCTTTCGGGATTTATTCAGATCGGGAACAAACAAAAAAAACACTTAGCGGGAAAGCTTTTCTCAATCGGCTTCACTTTAAGGCCGCTGAAAGCTTCACTTGTGTTTTAATTTGGAGCTTTCGATAAGCGCTACGTAAATTTTTAATTAAAATGTTCGGCCAATACATTGTTTACAATTCATTCAGATTTGCAAAGCTGTTTCATAGTGTTCATTTGAATCGTGCATCTGTAATATAACACAGCAGTAAATGTTCATATTCAATTTTCTGAATCTTTGAGCACTAAAGAAAAATTTCTTGAGCAACTGCCACTGCCCTACTTTTTAAATATTGTTTTAGTTATTTAAATAAAACTGGAGAAATTATTTTCAAAAATGATTTTTTTTTATGTTTCTCAATTTATTTCTATTATGATACCATTTTTTTATTTTGACTACGTCTGCGATTATTATTTGGTGCACCCATGATATTTATTTATTTATTTATATTTTACATGTATATTTACAGAATAAAAATATCCATTAACAAATATACATTATACAATCATAATTGCCTAATTAGCAATTTAAATTTAGTAATGCGCAGGTGGAAAATGTCGATGTCAGAGGCTAGTGAGTTAAGAAGGCCTATCATTCTTCCGAGAGGCATTGCTGATGGTAAGTTAGTCCTACATCTCGGAAGAATGAATGGTTTGTGTCTACGCGCTCTTGCGAAGTTATCAGGGACGTAAAATAAAATTTTATTCAAAATTTCTGGATTGTTGATGTGACCGTTCAACAAGTTATAGGCCATCATCAGCAACGCAGCTAATCAGATATTACACAACTTTGCAGTTAGTGTAGTTACAGAGTTACAAAAATTTTGGTAGTTCGCGTATTTAAACCTTTTAAATTTTCAAACAAACTTTTGTTTGGTGAGGGTTTCTTCCGTACGCCACCTTTTATACGAAATAAAAATAATATATCTAAAAAAAATTGTTGATAGGTAAGTAGTATTATTTACAAAACGATTATTTGTAAGATATCTCTATATGTATCTGTACGCGGAAGACAGATTCGCTGTCGCCCTGGGGAGGTACCACCGTCCCTGATGGTCCAATGATTTTATTCTTGTAACTATATCTGAAGGTGGAAGACAGATTCGCTGTCGCCCTGGGGAAGTACCACCGTCCCTGGTGGTTCCATGAGTTTATTCGTGTTACTATATCTGAAGGTGGAAGACAGATTCGCTGTCGCCCTGGGGAAGTACCACCGTCCCTGATGGTTCCATGAGTTTATTCGTGTTACTCTATCTGAAGGTGGAAGACAGATTCGCTGTCGCCCTGGGGAAGTTCCACCGTCCCTGATGGTTCCATGAGTTTATTCGTGTTACTCTATCTGAAGGTGGAAGACAGATTCGCTGTCGCCCTGGGGAAGTACCACCGTCCCTGATGGTTCCATGAGTTTATTCGTGTTACTATATCTGAAGGTGGAAGACAGATTCGCTGTCGCCCTGGGGAAGTACCACCGTCCCTGATGGTTCCATGAGTTTATTCGTGTTACTATATCTGAAGGTGGAAGACAGATTCGCTGTCGCCCTGGGGAAGTTCCACCGTCCCTGATGGTTCCATGAGTTTATTCGTGTTACTCTATCTGAAGGTGGAAGACAGATTCGCTGTCGCCCTGGGGAAGTACCACCGTCCCTGATGGTTCCATGAGTTTATTCGTGTTACTATATCTCGGATTGCCAGCCGCGCTTCTCGGCCGTTAGAAATTTCACGGGGAATAAATTATTCGGGTTTATAGATACGCTAGTATGATAGCGAGCTAATCGGGTCTCCAAATTGCCTTCTTCGATGCTGGTTGAGTGGATTTTGAAGATGAAGCCCGATGCATGAAGAAAAGAGGACTTGGCTGAGCGTTTCGAAAGGTGAGTATGCATATTTAGGAGTTAGACCTTCGTAACTAACATATTCTTTTGTTCCTTGTTACAGGTTCACACAATGCGCTCTCGAGGCTCGTAAAGACAATTTAATAGTACGAGAAATATAAAATAATGATATCATTGGACTGTTTTGCGGGTAAAAAGTATGTGCTGCATTGAACAGTGTTATTAATAATCTGTTACCAAGTTTAAAAAATGTGATAAAAATGTGTAGAATAAAATGTGCGGCGAGTGGCGCTACGGGCCGCCCGCTCGCACCCTCGCTCCAGGGCAGACTCTGCAAGGGGAGGAATCCATTCAAAGTGCAACGAAAATCATATCAAACGAGATGAGTTGATTGTTACATACCACGGTATTCAAACAGATTGTAGCATATCAGTGGTGTTATCGAAACTAATTCAAAGTATTTATTATCCGTTATATTATAAATGTTAAAACTCTTAATAAATAAAGTGTTGTTTTTAATTATTGAAGAATCTAGATAATTTCTATCGAAGTAAATACTTGTGTGTTTGAGTTAATTTTTCTTATAATAATGAACCTAAATTTGTCGAGTTGACGTAAAATTGTCTATAAGTGATATGTAATGGAGGGCCAAGGTCATATGGAAGGCGACGGCGTAGGGGCGGTTGCACTGGCCGGGATGGGGGCAGCGGGGTACGACGGCCAGTCCGACTACATCATCAGTGACTACATGGAGCGTCTTGGTACCCGTCTTAACATCTTAGAAACAGAACTCAAGTACGCGTGGCGGGCTCTAGATCTCTTGTCTCAGGAGTATATCAAAATGTGGGAGAGGTTGGAACGCCTCGAAGGGTTGCTCTGTGAGCAACAAGGGGTGATAGCTCACCTTTTGGACTTTTACACGGCAGAAAGGGGCACGCCCACCTCTCGCTTGGGGCAACTTGAAGTGATTCGAGAGATTTTAGGAAACGGGACGGTCGAAGATGGCTTAGAAGAAGGCGTTGAAGCAACTGGAGTCACAGCTCGTATGTTGATAGACGTCGATGTGGATCCTGATGATATGCAGCTTGTCGTGCCCGATTCCGATGAGGCATTTTATCGGAGTCTGAATCGCGCTTATCGAGAGGATTTAGTTTGTAATGAGCCATCTCGGCCATCTTCCCAGTTGGATATGATTTGGGAAGATCCAGAAGATTCGGAAGATCCCCACGCTAAAGATGAAGTACGAGAGTTAATGGAACAGGCTCTGGAAGATGAAAGACAAGAAGTATTTAGTGCGATGGACTATAAAGACTACCGTGGCAACTCTCCTTGCGTCAGTGAAAGAGACCTGGCTCAACTCTCTAGACTGAGCTCAATAGACCAAATAGCCATAGAGAAATTACATGAATTAGATAGGTTGACAACAAAATTACAGAAAGATTCACAAGACCTCAAAGAACTGAAAAGTAGACTGATTAGTCCCCAACACGTGCAACTTAAGATGAGAGATGATAAGGAAGTGGATTCAAGAACGCTAGTGGAAGACGGGAATATTATTGATGAACAACTTCGTCAAATATATGCTGATTCTGAAAACTGGAGTTTTAGTAGCGGTCCAAGAGGTATAGAAGAATTGATGCTGCTGGCTGCTAGTGCAGTTCCTGCTGCAATACCTCCGCCCCCTCCACATGCTAATCGGTCTTCTTCACGCCTCTCCATAGCAGACAGTACCGTTAGTACTGATAAAGAAGTGGCTGATGCTATGGCTGGTGGATTTAGGTCTCCAAATATCACTTCTCCACGCCATAAATATCATGTAGAAAAATCTGCTACGACTGAACCCTACACGACCGTGACCGGCAGATTAGCTTATAACTCTGCTGTAGCAAATGTAGATTCCCATGCTAAACCTCCGAAATCTCCCGGAGCTCTCTCACGAGATAGATTCGATCTTTCGTATGCTTACGGTGAAACTGATTATAATAAAATGTACGGGAACAATTTCCCGACTCAAACTATTTCTAATGAGGCTCTACTAAAAACTACTGACAAACCTGTGTCACCAACGTTATCAGTTCACAGTATGAGAACTCGTCAGGATGGATATATAGATTCTGCTGGCAGATTAAATATTCAACAACCCGAGGTTAGAAATCATTCATCATCTTCGCCAAGCCCTCCACCACCAGCTCCTCGAGATGGTGGAGAAACTTTTCTTATGCCTGAAAGTACCTTGGTTCCAGGTCCTCATCGAGGACCATCTCCAGTTTATCTTTCTGCAACTAGTCAACAAGCCACTTTAAGTGCTCAACATGATCATGGGAGACTTAGTCCTAGATCCCCCAAATCTCCAAGAACATCTCCTCGGCACGCGAAAAAAGATCCTCCAAATATAGTGCCCGCTAAATCTGACTCTGGCTTGTCGTCAATGAGTGGTTGGTCTAGTCTTGAAAAAAGTCCAGGATCGCCAAGAACTAATAAAGCCCCACCGATAACCTCACACTTAGCCGAGCATCAAAAAGTTATCCAGAATAGAGCAGTATCACCAATTCCATCTGCAAGTCAGCCAGCGTATTCTGAAGCCAAAAGATACCTAGAAAGTGATATAGATTCACACATGCATGTAAAACGAAGCAGTTCAACAGTCAATATGGGGCATCACTCTTCCGCATTCTCGTCTGTAAAATCACCCCAACCTATTGAAAATGGCCTCGAGGCTTACGAACAATATATGTCAGAATTTTCTCAGAGTGGTACAATGGACGTCAGTTCCATCATTCGTAGAACAATGGGAGTTCCTGAACCGCAACAAAACCCGGCGGTATTTAATGAATTTTATTACCGAAATGAGCAACCCGCCATATACTCCGTGGCGGGAAGTAATCGTCAACAAACATTTACTACTGTGTATACGTCCGGTTCATCAAATTTACCACAAAATTATCCTGATATCATAGAATCTTATAATGATCCCATGCTCGCTGCTCAAGCTTCACCTCAAAGATATCCTCCTGAGCCTAATTATAGAGCTCATACATTAGTTCACCATCAACAGTCCGCTCAAGCCCATGCTCAGGCTCAGGCTCAGGCTCAAGCTCAGGCTGGAAGAAAACCCTTAACGAGGGGAGTATCTGTTGGTGCAATGCCTACCGAAGGTTTAGCAAATCACGAAGGTTATAGGAATGCTATGCATCGAACAATGTTTCCTTCTGGAAATATAACCGATGCATTATCGTACTATCCAACATCGGCAAGATATGACTCAGCCGCATTTAATTTACCAAGAAAAGACTATAATGATCCAGCAGCATGGTTGGCGTCAGATGGGTCTCAATTACCCCATGATTCAACGTCCAGCTCAATGGATACAACAGCCAGTATGACTTCACAGACTATGGCAAATAACATGCAAGCTACAAAACAATACCAAAACCAACTGCAACAAGAATATTTTAGACATCAACAAAGAGAATTTGAGCAACAAAACATTAATCAACCGATTTACCAAAATGCTCAAATGTTTCAAAATCCCGAAGAAACTAGAGATCAACAAAATCATAGAGAGTGGTCTCAGAGAGAATACCAACAGGGCGACCAAGATTTAAGGAACACAAATTTACATGAACAGCAACATCAACAACAACAACATCAACAACAACATCAACAACAAGCTGCAATGCGGCAACAATCAGGTGAACAGTATTATAATACAAGTGGGCTTTTAGTGTCACATTCGGGCTATCTTTCTATTTCGTCTGACTTAAAAAATGCTAAAACTCAAGAAAAAGTGACAAAAAAACCTAAAAGAGGTTCTTTGAAGCAAGCCATGAGCTCAGTGAGTAGTTGGCTACCTGATTTGCACCTTCCTAAAAGAAATAGATCCCTCTCATTACCTTCGGGTGTGGATAGAGATGACGTTGTTGTTCAAAAAGCACCAAAACCCGAACCAAAAGGAAGAGGTACAGGACCGCTACCAAGAAAAAAGAAAAAATATCCCCTTGTAGCCACTATGTCTGGAATTCTGCAAAAAGCAAAGAGAAAAACAAATACCAGTAGTCAATCTCTTTCTGATCCCGAAACTTCAGAAAACGAGTGGTCTGGTGGTAGATCCAGTGCTCAGTCCGAGGATAGTGACAGTGTATTTTCTGATGCTCCATTAGACGGTAGTATGTTTGCAAGAATCGCCTCGAACAAAAAACAAAGAAGGCTTAGTCAACAAGAAAAAATGGATCAACAGCAGAAAATACAACAGCAACAACTGCATCAACAAAGCCAGCAGCTAGCCAGAGTCCAACCCCAAAATAATTCACAACCTCAATTTGAATTAATGTCGCAGTCTCAAGAGATACCAGAAAATGAACAATTAGTTATGAGAGATTCGCCGCCCAAAAATGTTGAGACTGTATCAAATTATAGTGAAACATCGCCCCCTCAACCCGTGTTTGCACAAATTAAAAAACGACACTCAAAAGATAGAGACCAGTTATCCGATGGTCACAAAACAGAACCAGAAACAGATTTGTCTGATAATGCTCCTGGGGAAGAAGAAGGAAATAAAAGTTCTGGTAGTCAGAGTGGTTCTTCTTCAATTTTCGCTACAATCGGAGATGTCAAAAGGAGAGAAGGTTCAGATGAATCAGGCGGCGAAAGCAGATCATATGGAATGAGTGGAGGCTCAATGGAGTTTGCCGTATCTCGAGCACTTGGAAAGTACCGTTTGCGGCAGTCTTCTTCTATTTCAGACGATCAAATATGCCTAGATGACCCAGCACCAAAACCAGATGATTTGGCAACATTTGATGAAACTGAAGAAACCACAAAAGAGGCTCACAATGAACCTGAATTTAAATCCACACAGCATGTAGTGAAACCACCCGAAATTGTTAGATCTTTATCTGTGGAAGAACCATCTCCTATCCCTGAAGGAAGTCCATCAGCACAAAGCATCAGAAGTCACTCAAATAGATTTATGCCAAGGCATCAGCAAAGCTTAGATGTTCCTTTTTCAAGACATGAAGATGAAGACAATAAAAGTACTCACTCGTGGAGGAGTGGGTCCAGAGTATCCTCAAGAAGGCAAAGCACCGAAGATAGCATTGACTCGGAAGATGAATGGTATTGTTATGAATTACGAAAATTAGAAGAAATGGAGCGTCAGTCAGTAATGGATCTTGATAGAAACGAGACTCTAACCGAAGAACCTGAATTTGAAAAAGATTCAAGTCCATTCGAACCTGACGAAAATGTCAAAGAAAAAATGTCGTTTGTTCTTAGAGAACTCAGAATAAAAAGAAAGCCAATAGAAGGTGTTTTAACTGTAGATGATATGAAAAGAGAAACAATACAACAAACAAAAAGACGTAATAGTAATAGTAGAAATCAGAGCCCCTTAACTGCTCCCAAATCTGCATACGCGGAGTTTGCTAGAGTAACAGATTATCAAACTTGGAAGGAAGCCGATGAACTTAAAGAAGCAGAAGAAGTTGTCGAAGAACCATCAAAACCAGAAGAAAGTGACATAGAAGAAGATGAGCGTGACGAGGATGGTGACGAGTCTTCTGGAGAAACTTCTGGGCCAGACAGTCCTGGAGAACAGAGTGCAGATGAGCTGGATGATGAACCAGTGGCTACGTTTTCCCTCTCTCAGCCGGCGTCACAGGATACAGACCCTGCATCTCCACCACCTCAGAAGGATGGTCCTCTGGGCAGCAAGTGGAAGCTGCTCAAGACCCTGAAGGAGCGGAAGGCGGAAGAGAAAAGCAACCAGGAGACAGCGCAGGCTGCAGCCGCTACTGAAAAAGATAAAGTTAGTACAAGCGTTAGCTACCTTATGCAAAAATTCTACGAAATAAGGGTCAAGAGCTAAAATTGTTAGTTTATAAGTTAATACTAAACTTGTTAAATATGTACAAATATTTAATTATAGTAAACAATATTAGCAATTCCTAAATGAATATTTCAAACAGAAAAATATGCGGTCACTTCTAGGACTCGAACCCAGGACCTTTGCCTTGCCGGGGCCCGGTGAGTCCTAGATGTGACCGTATCTTTTTCTGATTTTTCTGTTTCAAATATTCGTTTGGGAATTGCTAATAGTGTATTCAATAATTAAATATTACAATTTGAGGTTTTACTCATTAAGTTATTCCAAAAAATAAAATACAAATATTTTATTTATGCCAGTAGTTGTACATCCAGGATATTAATTGAAAGTTTTTCACACTGCGAGAATCGTGGATGGTTGATAACAGTCGCGCTCTAATAACGAGTGCTTTCCATGAAATATGTTTATTTTGATCTTAAAACTCTAACTTCTGCAGAAAATGCTAAAATAATGGCCTTAAATCTGAGAATGCAATAATTATAAAGCATAGTTCTTTTGTTATACGATTCCTCCATAAAGATTGATGTTTGAATGTTTCAATCATACAAACTTTAAAAAAAAATTGTCTGTAAGCATTTACTATTAAGGTTTTTTTTTCAACTAGATAATAGAAATATTATGATGTTTATGTATAATGTAAACAATTTTGTATGAAGGCTTAAGAAATTAATCGTATATTTAATGTTTAAAAATTTATTAAGAATATCTGTTGTGTTACACACTTGTTCATTTATATTAATATTAAAACTTTTTTTAAGTAATTTGTTATCTATCGAATCATTACAAACTCATATCATCTTGACCAAAAATCTTTACTGTCTTAAAGTCCATATATCTTATCATGTAATCGACAAAATCCATCCAATCTTCGCTTTTCTTGGAAGTTTTATAGTTAAATGTCGAACTGTTCCTCAACATTTCCATTCTCATATGTTATAAATTTAGAGGTTCAGTATTTATACTTACTATCAGTTCAAATCATTACCATTACATAACATTCACAAAAGCTTTCACTCTATACACATGTAATCAATGCAAAAGAATAAATATTTCATGATAATAATATGTCTCATTCAAAAATTGTACTTTATTATTACAAGGCGATATTTAAAACAATGCCTGTTCATTGGTTATAAGTTTACATTTAAATGTGATTATAACCAGGAGTAAAATTAACATAAAACGAGTATTAGTGGTCGATATTAGAATTTTTTTTAAATTAACTTTTGAAGGTTTTAACTTGTAAGTTGGTCGTTAGAAACTATAGAATGCCAGAATCCGTTAACAACATTGTAAATTGAGTGAAAATCTGTTTTACTAAACTTGCAATTGTAACAATATTGTTGTGGTCTTTTGATTGAGCCATTCACTTTTAAATGAGTACTTAAATACTCGTAGGAAATTGATTGTGGTAGCTTTAGATATAGTGGTGCTTTTTATAGTTAATATTAGGTGATACACGTAGAATATTTAGTTTGCACTCTCAGTGGTGAAATTGCGATGATTATTATGATAGAGAACTCCATAGATCTTAGACAATTTTATACAATAATAATTAATTAACTCTGATGAGCTTTTTCAAAGAGTGAGTAGTAACAATTATTATTGTCGTTTAAAATATTTGTAATTGTGAACTTGATAAATAAATTACAATAATCTTGGACAAATATATTTCAGAAAAAATTTGTGCTCTTATTTATTATAGAATGTTGTTGCTTCCTGGCGTTTAGATTGTATATTTTAATTGCATTTTAGGCGTATTGGAGGTTTTTTACTTACTTATAGTTAAATATTGCACTTCTGAAATGAGTTCTTAGGGAAAAACATACTCCACTTATATTTTATGGAAAGAATTTTCCTTGAAATAATATTTTTAATTCAAATCATAATCAATTAAAGTTAGGAGTTTGTATGCATCGTTAAATGTTGGAAAGTTGAAAATATTAATGAAACTCTCCTTTGAGCCAACTGCAACAAAAATGAGATACTTCAGCGCTTTCAGCAGCTCTCTTTGTTTATTTTGGAAAACGTGCGATTAATCCCCTTTTTGTAAGAAACTAAATTTTAAATAGTTTATGTTTAATGTTTATGTTTAACTTTGATAGAAGCACACTGACCAAGACTGCTTCTCTTTTACATTCGTTCTGTAATAGAGAATATAATTGACCTTTTTTTTCAGACATTGATTAATTAAAAAAAATCCCCACAACAGTCAAAATGGTTTTTGAGAGGTTAAAATCGTTTTTTCAATTTATTTCATTTAAATCGATTCTATAACATGTCTATGAGTGAGAATGGATAAAATATAAAACAATAAAATTCTTTTGTTTACGAACCGGTCTTTTTCACGAATTGTCTGCGACCAAAAACTCGATACATATTTATACGCTGACTGCATCCAGAGAATTTTTCCAGATATAGCATTATTGGTATCAGTGTTATTAATTCAGACTCCGAGCATATCTTTCGAATCGCAGTTGTGGTGATATTTATATATTGTGTATTCCAAAAGAATCCTCTGTGAAATATCCGTGTGCTTTCAGTTAGAAGAGATTCCACTGAAATCGAGACCAGATTTCTGTAAATCCTAAAAACTGAAACAAAGTTGGATATTGCATTTATATGTTGCATATCTCGTATTTCTTTTTGGTGGAAAGCTTTTATCGGGACAATTCTAACTTAGGTACTATAAATAAAACAAGAAAGAAATATTTTTCCTAAAGCATTTAATTGTGTTATTCATCTAAATATTGTACGTTCAGTTTTGTTAGAGTAGGTCCAATAAAACAAAATACACTTAGTTTAAAATAGGTGTGTTTGTTACAAAATAATATTTGTATGAATATGTGTAAAAACATAACTTTATATAAAAATGTGTTGTTTTAGATTACTCCAAAGCTTTATTTGGAAGGTACTGCGGAATGTGAAGTGTTCGGAAGGTTGTAAAAGGAAAATCTTTTGTTGTTGTTTTAAGAAATAATTTCAGAAAATTCTTAAAATTTTATCAAAGTAGACAAAAATACTTGTAGTTTGAAAATAATTTTAAATATTTCGCTAACCTCGTACAAAGAATAAAAACGTCATTGTCAGACAAAGAAAAAACAGAAAATAAATGTGTAAAATGATGCATTCATTGCAAGCCTTTTTCTATTTCAGTTATTGTCAATTATAAACTTATTAAACTCTTACTTACAATTTACTATACCTATAATTATAAAGCTATTTACATCATATAAAATAGTATAAAATAGTTAAAAATAAAATGGTTTAAAATCAGCCATTGATGATAACTCGCTTTTTGTGACCCCATTAGAGGGTATTTTAGTATCTCAAAATGGGTAATTAATTATATTAAGAATTAATAATTAAATATTGAATAAGATAAATTAAACACCTAGTCCATTGCACAGGTTTTCACCGGACTTGTGAGTCGATAAAATAATTATAGCGTGCTTTGAAAAGTGTAAACTGCACCGCTTAAGTGATTAGAACCATGATAAAGAAAACACTAGATTAGCTTAAACCTAAAGCAATAATAAGTAATGCTCCCTTGTATCGTGATCAAGTTATAATACTCACAAATCACTGTGCTGATTCAAACTGACAAATTGATGTTATTAGTACATACTAAAACATCAAGAGATTGATTAAACTTTATATGGTTGATTCGATAAAATTATTATCTATTTCTAGTGTTTTCTTTATACCTGGATTAGAAAGATTTGCACAATTGTCAATAACAGATAAGATGTTTATTAAGGGTTAAATATCCTGAAAATTATAAACTTTGTTTAAAATTATTCATTTTTATATTTGAATGGAAAGTAAAGACAGACCGTCAATTAAATACAATAAGCAGGAGCATTTTAAAAGGTTTTCTTTGAAATATTTTAAGCATAATTAAACCTACATGAATATGGAAATGTAATCAAAATATGTACACTCCGTGTTCATTGACTGACACTTTCAATAGAAAATACCATTTTTTTTCTTTTTTAAACAAGTAAAAATTGTTCCCTTTGAATATGTATGAAATATATTATTATCTGCCACTTATGTCTAAGACTTTGCAATAAAAAATTAATACTTTTTGCCATAAAAAGATATGTTATTATAAACGAATGAAGTTACATAGTTAATGTCATTTTACAATTTTCTACTATGCAAGTTTATACTCCAACACTACAGCATTTATTATTTAATTGAATCGTCTATAATATAATAACTGAGCTTCTAATAACTAAACAATACTTCCACTATAACAATATTGACTTAAATGTACCTTTAACTATAAAATTATATTCAATGTATTCCGATTTGTAGACTTTAGCTTAAAAAAATGTTCCTACTCGTATTCTCAATTTATGAAAAACAGTATACCTAGTTTATATTTTACAGAATAAACTAATTATTTATTTACCATAATCGTAAGCTTATTTATTTAATCAAAACATTAATGGCCTATAAAAAACTACATACCTAACTAGTATTCAATTAATTATTTTTAAGCGTTCTATTAAATCCTACTCAAAATCGCATTGAAAGTTTTAATAATATGTATTTGTTAACAATCTTTAATCTTATGAATTTCTTTCTACGTTATAAAGTTTACTAAGCTTACTAAAAGTATTTAAAAATGTATTAACCGATAAAAATATTATTTCTATCAAAGTTAAGACAATTAAAACGAAACACTAGTAAGAAATGAGTAATTTGGTTGTTATTTCGTGCTAATTAAAGTAATTTCAGTAACTTGTAAACATGGAAGGAACAAGGTTGATATTTATTGAGAAAATTTAATGTTTCATATTAAAGAATGTTGTTAAAAAACTAAATGTCTAATGTCTGATCATCGAAATGCTTTATTGTGATTACTCGGTATTATTATTTCGATAACAAATTATTGATTAATTGTATTAATGCTATAATTTAAAAAACAAACAATGTAATATCGTTAGTGCTTTAGATGTGATACGATGTCAATTGTAAGCAATCATATTACAATAAAAGTTTTTTGTTTTTATAAATTTTTAATTTTTCAATGTTTTCTTCTTTGCGAACCGTTAAATATATTGAAGTTGTTTAATGAAATATTGAAAACGCTTTGATAGAAAATGTAATATGATAAAAGTGTTGTGTTTGCTTTATTGACTAAATAAGGAACGAACACTGAACAAAAAATTAATAGCATTTGACTTCGTTTTCATACAAAATGCGTTGAATTTCGATATAACATTTCGCAAGGATGAAAACAATTGTTTTTTTATTTTTTTTATTTATTTCCTGTTGATTAATTTTACTTTTTTATTTTTTTTTTAAGAATGGTGCTGGAGGATCAGGAGACTCAAGTGGACGAGCAAATGGGTGAGTTTTATTGATTTATTTACATATTTATAAATTAACAATCACAACTTTCATCTACCGACACATAAAATAGGAAAAAGTAATAGTGTGCATACTCCTTTTCCATATAAATGGTTAAACTCAAAATAATAGTTTATATTTGTTTAGTTTTATAAGGGTTAGTGAAAAAACCTTTCACATAATATTCCGAGCTTTTAAAAACAGATAAAGACATTTTTTCACTAAAACAACCTGTGCTGAACGGTTTCAGTTTGCCAAAATAAACAAATTACCCGTTATCTCAAAGCTTGGAAGCAAAAAAGCGCATTCTAGTAGTCAACCAACGACTTTGATAAATATAAAAATTCTCTAGCAACCTGTAATTAAATGCATTCATAAATGATATTTTCCTTTCTTGCACTGTGTTTCAAGAGTGAAAATTAAAATTGGTATACTTTTGAAAATAGAACTGGTTATATAAAAGTTTGTTTGGGAAGACAATTTCTTACCAGCGGATTTGATACTTGAAAGTTCACGAGTTCGTGTTTATCAATTCTACTTTAGCCAAATATATTCAGCCCAGATGATAGAGACTCTTTTGCACAGTCCATAGAAAAATTTAAAAATTAATTGTAACCAATAGAATAATAAGTATAATTTCGAAATTATATTTTTTTGGTTTCTCTATGTGACGTAGATTCACCAGTTTCCCGCTTGTACCACTAGATTCTGAACTTCGTGAATACTGTCAACTGCATATTTTTCTGAAACAAAATTGTAACTATGACGTATTCCGGAAAAAAAAATATTGTTGGAAAGCCGTTAATAAAAGAAGTAATGTTTGGATAATTTTTATAACGCCAGTTTTTGTGGAAATCAGGTCGAGAAGACGGTGTCTTTGATGTGCAATTGTGTATATCGTTGTTGATGACAGTACTCAGAATACCTTTCCATGATCTCGTTGAACTCAAAGTACCAGACTCCAAATGTATCGCATTAAATCACATAACACGGTACCTACGCAGCCACTTATTTAGTATTATTAAATTATTATTTAATAAAACAAAAGCTAAAATTAAATAATAATTTTGCCGTATTATTCCATAATATAGCATTATATTTGAAAATAACAAATAATAGAGTAGCCTAATTACAAAGTATAATAGTACCAATTTTAGGATCTTCTAATTTACTTTAAGTAAGTTACCACGCCTTATGAACCTTTTCTTTATGAGAAGAACTTTCTTTTCTTAAACTTTTCCTGGAATTCCATATTTTCAGTTGTCATTTATTGGTATTCCTTTTAGTGTATAGGTTATTTTTAGTCGTTCATAATAAACGGCGAGCTTATGTACAGACGTTCGTAAAACCACATGGTGGGTAAATCATTTTATAAATCTACATTCAATATTAATTTACTTTTTTTCTCGTTAAAGAACATTATTTACGAGTTCATGTTATTTAGGTAGAGCCTCGTTTGTATCGTTTTGTGGTTACCCGTGTAACCTTTGCAATATCAGACGTGAGACCTTTAATATGATCAACTCACCTAGTCAAAGTGAAAACTTAAAACACAGGAGCTTCTTTATTTATTTATTTTATTTATTTATTTATTCATTTTCGGGAAATCGACAGTATACATTTAATCAATTTGTACATAAGTATTATATAGTCAAATAAAACCAATTATGGATTTACTCCTTGTGACTTTAACTGAGACAGCATAATATGGAATAATTTATTTAAATTTATGAGAACGGAAAGTGAATTAATAAATTAATACAAAACAAAAGATTATATAAAACGAAAAATTTACAAAACAATACATTTATAGCCATGGAGAGAGATTGTAGATATAAATCAAATTATAATAGAGATATAAACAATAGAGACATAAAGATTATTCACAAACCATCAGAGAAATATTCTTTTGTGGACCTTTTGTATTTGGTAAGTTTGCAACTGAAAATATCAACCTTGGATAATATGCTATTGTAATTATTGCATAGTCTGTTCAGGCAAGAATTCTACTTAGAGTTCGTTTTGCTTTGATCAACCCTGAACAGGACACAAGAGCGTGTTGAACGTGCAGGTACGCAGGTGCGCAGGTAATGAAATATTAAAAACCTTATGGTAAACCATATATACAGATAGCTATTTTGACATGTAACTTTAAATACTGAAACGGTTGAAAGCTCATTGGCTTTAGACGCAGTGGTCACGGGTTAGAAACACGGCGTTGAAAAATTAAATATGTACGCGTTGTTTCACAGCCTCATTCATCTATTAATAACTGTAAAAACCACTCAGAATTAAATAGTCAAGGTTAGGTTAGGTTATTTGGCCGCATAAAAACCCAATTCTTTCAAGAAAGGCATACAAATAAGATATTGGATTGAATCTCCGATACATTTTGTATTTGTATGCCTTTCTTAACTAAACTAAAAATAAAACTATTTATTCGTATTGCGTATTTACGGGCACAAACGAATAATTCGTTATTATATTTTAAGGCATAACTTACAAAAAGTACATTTTCATAAAAAAATTAAAATAACGTCATCTTTGAACACATAGATTATATTGCACGTTGCGCTTAACCTTAAAACCTTTAAATCGGTTTATTTGCATTTAGCCTAAATGTTGAAAAAATGAGATCCTTGAGGCGAGTGTGTAGTAAAACTATGCACGATCGTATGAGAAATCAGTGGAGATCCGTAAAATAATGCAAAACAAGTGTGATGAGTAAGATTAAGAAATGATTTGGCATATATTTATATGTAGAGCGAATTTGCGAAGAAAGGAGTGTAAAGAGAATATATGAACCAAATGTGAATGGTAGCAGAAGTCGGGGACGCCCGAGGAAAACATGGCACGATCAAGTAAATCAGATACTTGAATCGAGCCATGTCAAGATTCAGAATAATAGAAGAGTATGTATGAGAGTATGTATGAATGTGAATGACTCAAGGAGTGTATGCCAAGACCGAGTTGTTTGGCCGTCCTTTCTCTCTGCCTGCCCTGCTGGGAAACGGTGTAATGGTTAGATAGTTAGTTAAGAAAAAATATTCAATTTCTCAAGAAAGTATAATTTTAATTGCAATCGGTAAATATATTATTTTTTTTAATTGCATATTCTTCACACTTATTTGTATGTATATAGGTACATACTTTATGGGATATGCAGAATTTCAATAACCTCCCCGCATACTGGAAAACAGAATTTATTATTATTTTGCTTGTCAATACGTCTGAACAAATATTTATGCATTCAACCCGTTAAATATAAAAGTAAATTGAATATATTTTCATATTCAGTAACGTGTGGGAACGTGTCGTGTTGTCAAATTATTTTATTTTTAATTTTTTGATGCAATAATGTTTATAATCGCTTGATATTACTTTATTTAAAATAAACGTACGTTTTTTCAAACATGAGTTATTTCATGGAGCGGTTTATTTTTTCCTGTGTTTTTCACAAAATAAATAGGAGATATTTCCCACCAATCGTAGCAAATTTAATCCTCTGTCTAGCTTGGGATGGGTTGATTCACAGAATGTGAAAATTTCAAAGCTTATTATCATGTTCTGTGAAAGTTTTATTTGAATTCTGTTCCCAAGTAGATACTTAGCCAAATAATGTCATAAGCAAGCACTTGCATTATTCGATCTAAAATAGTAAAGCTCTAAGCAACACAAACTTTCTTACTTAGGAATTTAATGCATTAGGCTGATTATTTTACTACATATACTTTCAGTGCACGAAACGGTTGCAATGCGTAGTCATGGATCTATTTAAAATGTCTAATTCTGCAGAATTGTACTGCATAAAATTGGATCAGCCTTGTTGGCATTGAAGATAAGTTGATTAATGCCATGTCGGGTAGAACGCTCACATGGTTATGGTAAGAAATACATAAGAAATTATTTCACTTCTCATAGTGAATACCGCTTACCCCTTTACTAATAAGAGTTACGCTTGGTGAAATTAATATGTAATACTACTGATCCCACACAACAGTTTTAAATCAGTGGAACTATTACAATCAACTTTTATATTCTGATTCGAGGTCTGTTTACAAGTCCGATACTGAAATGTCTGATCCGTTTCTCGTGACGTCACTCGAGACAGAATTCATTACAATAATTCACAATTCGAATGGCAGTGCTGCAGCACCTCCACGCATATACCGTGATGACACGTTTTTCGGCCAACCGTAAATATCTACATTTTAACAGCTTTTATCTTCGGTACTATAATTCTATATTAAATATTCCATATTTTTCAAAAATTCATACATTCAAAATCAAAACATTTTTTCAAATTATATTTTACACACTTTTCAAATATAAGGTAAAAAAGTCCCGATATCATTGTAAGCTAATACAAATTAATTATTTCAGTAAGCTAAGTCTTCAGTCAGTTCACCAATTGTTTGTTTTGGCCACAGTTTTTAATTTCAGCAGGTGACAAACGGTGACAAACAAAAACAACTGGGAATCATATAGTTTACGTTCTTTGTCCATATTTATTTGTACGCTTAGGTACAATAAGTCTTTCATTAAAGTTAAAACGAGTATTATGATTGTGTTCTAGCCAGTGTATATATAAGGGGTTATTTATGTGCTGAAATACAATTTTCTACCACAGAATTGCTTTCACTGAAAAAATTTTGAGACTACTACTTCTATAAGTTTGGAATATTATGCATTTTTTTGTTTATACTTTAGCATCATTTAAAATTGTGTAAACAATACGATATTTTTATGACCAAATTTTGCTTTTGATTTAAAATAACAGTCACAATTTTATTTTAATATCTTCCTCGCTAGTTAAAAATCCACAACTTCATCAAATTTGGCAGACTGTTGCAATGCTCCTACACTGCGGAATAAGGCAAGCGAAGGACGGATTATAGAAGTCCTCGTTAGAGGTCTAGCGGCACAAACCGTCGAACGAGATAATTACAATAAAATTACTTACGCTCGGTAGGGCTGGGTTCTGGGCTCAGCTAATGGAAGATAAATGTATTGAATAAGAGTTTAAGTGTCAATGAAAAATATACCGGGCGATGAGTTTTAGAGGAAATTAGTGTGACTTTTTCGTCTGGAATTTTTTTATTGTACGTTTTGTTTTTGTAGTACTGTTTGCTGTCGAAATAAGATTCCTGAGACGTATTTAACTTTAATTTGATATTATCATCGAACCCAGAAAGAACTCTATACTTTTGTAAGCGTAAAGAAAAATATTAAGAACAAATATGCCCCAGACAGAGTTGTACGGTGTCCCATGCTCTCCGCCTACTCCTGTTGAGAACGGCGTGATAGCTAATTGGTTAGTATATTAAATAGGGTAACTTGTAGGTACCTATGAAATGCAATATTTTGAAGGGCGTAATAGAGGTAACGTAATAGAACGAAATAACGTAATAAACGTAAACAATGAAACTCAATGAATAAAATACCGAAAAGTTTTTGTGGATAATTATCATCATATCTTTCTCACGTATTAAAGGCATTACATCACACGACCCTTACATATCTTCTGGAATAAACTATTTATGTTCCGTTATTAAATCAAAAGGATTTATTATTAAATAGAACTTCGAACGTGATAATAAATATTAGTACAACGTATAATAATTAAATGTCGTGGTTTCGTTTGTCTACACAAACAATTCAAGGCAGATTAATCGTGTATTGTGACGTTGTAGAAGAGTTTTATATTTAAAAAGCAGCGTATATAACTAATGTATTTAAAACTTAATAGTACTTAAAAGTACTGACCATCCTGAAGCAGGACAGGTTGGGTTAATCAAGCATTACTTATTGCAAGCTACAGTGAGATTTCGCATCAAGTATTGACCATTCTATAGCTGAAAAGGCTGGGTTAGTTAAGCATTACTTATTGCAAGCTACAGTGAGATTTCGCGTAAAATATTGACCATCCTGTAGCTGGAGAGACTGGGTAAGTTAAGCATTACTTATAGCACGCTACAATGAGATTTCGCATCATGTATTGACCATTCTGAAGCTGAGTAGGCTGGATTAGAAAAGGATTACTTATTACAAGCTACAATGAGATTTCAGAAATAGTCACTTGTGGCGCATAATTTAAAATCGTAAATATATATATTTCAACAATCCTGTTGAAATTTTTAATGGCTCTTTTTCACTGTGGCTTTGATTTTCCGTTTGAATCTCTGAAAAATCAGTCAGTATTGTTTCTATTCTAATCGTTAATCACTCAAAATCCCAACCTCAAATGGAGCTTTCAAATGATAAGTTGTTCCATGGATACTATGTTTTATGAAGATTATAAATGGATGCTCAGATAATTTGGACTTCTTGAACAACAATTAAAGAATTTTCTTAAAAAAAATAATGTTTAGAAATTATATGACTCGTATGGTAGAAGTTATCGGGGTGCTCCGGAAATACATGAAAGGAGACTAAGAATAATATAAGAGTACCAAGTTCTATTACGATACATGATTTAAAGAACAAGTGTGTCCTGTATACCTAGGGAGAGATTTGAGATATTCCAATATCAATTTTAATCAATTTGTTGCTTTTTTAGGCTATGCCTAAATGCTATAAAAAGTTATTTTATAACTAAATTGAATAAATCATCTACAGGGTGCGGCAGAGAGCACGGACGGTTTTAAAAAAATCATAAAATAGTTAATTTTTACTCAAAAACAAATGTATTGATGGAATCAGGTTTGCGAGGAAATAACATTTGAGACAGTCAAGTGTGGAAAATCACATCAGGCATGTGGTGGCCGAAATCGTTGATGCAGTGCTGAAGGCGTTCTTGGAAGTTCGCGTAGACTCTCTCCAACATCGCTCTCTTAACTTGAGCGACTTCCACGCGAATTGCGTCCTTCAATTTGTCCGTTTCCGGGCAGATCGAGTCGGACTGCGAAGAAAGGCTTGTCGAACGCGTTCAACATTTTCAGGAGTTCGAACTGTTCGCGGAGCTCCTCTTGGTCTTCTGTTGATCAGTTCACCACGCCTGCGAATTGATTCAACCCAACGAAGGATGGTGTTTCGAGAGGGAACAGTTCTATTCCGATGAATGTTGAAGTGGCGACGAAACTCACGCTGTACGACGGTGACTGACTCATTATTTCTGACGAAACAATCATAGGCAAAAACGCGGTGCTCCACCGTCCACGGCTCCATGACGACAACTGGTAAAACAATGCTAGGAACTAACGAGTCAAGCGGTACCCCCCACCTCTCTCGTAGACGGAGGGGGAGATTACTACCCATCACAAAAACGTCCGTCCTCTCTGCCGCACCCTGTATATAATTCTTTACAAAGTTTTAGCGAAAAAATATGTCAAAAAAATTATAACGGAAAAAATCTCAAGATTATACATCACAATTATATAAGAAAAAACTGAAATTTAAAATAAAAGACTTAAAATATCTTTTAACGTGGACAAAAACAAGAACTCTCGAAATTCCTTAATCGCATTTCAATCAGTAAAACAAAAGTGTTGTTTGGTTTAAAATGCCAAAAGTTTAATTTATTATTCCTCGCAGGAGGAATGCTCGGCATAACAAGATTAGTGTTTAAGTTTGGTAATAATTCCTGTCAAAGCAAACATTCTTGCGGTGATCTGAAATCTCTGAGACTGTACTTGGTTAAATGAAAATTCTCGGGGGTGAAAAGTGAAGGAGATGTCGTGGGGTGGGTAAAGCTCGCTTGGAGAATTTGCTGGCCTGAGGAGAAATACCGCGTGGTCCAGATTGCCAGTTGCTCCAGGAACAATATTTTGATTGATAACAATGGAGAAGAATAACGATTTGTCTTTTTCATAATATAAACATGTTGTTTGGCAAAAATTTTAAAGATAAATTTTATTAAAATAGAAAATAAAACATTTTTTAACTTATTTCCACTTTTTTATTTTACCACTACCGGTTTCATCCTATTATGGACATCTTCAGGCTGGCAATTGAAATTCTTTTGTTACAGAATTTATACAAAATTAGGTACACAAGTATAACAGTATAATAAATAAAGTCATAAATTTTATTCTTTAACCAAAAAATTCGTTCGGTTTTCTGAAGTGGCAATACACGATCAGTGAGCTTTATCATCATGAAATTTATATAGATCTTGTATATATATATTTTTTAAATCGGTGACATTATGTTATGCTATATCTTGGATTTTCATTTCCTACATGAGCTATACAGTGATGAAAAATGTATGTCTGAATAAATACAATAGGTGCTTTGTGTTCTGTATTATTTTTCTTCATAGTTTTCGGTTGTTCAATTTTTTCCCATAAGACAAAGATTTTCAAAAGACAGTGATGCAGAGTGAGCAAACTTGATATTCTTTGAAACATAATTTCCGTCTTTGTAGGTATGTATTTATATGGTTAGAAACAGCATATACGCTCAAACAATTTACTTTTATTTAAAAAATTGATAAAATTAAAATTTCATAACATTTAGGAACTTTTGCTATTGCCAGTCTTCCAAGCTGCTTGCTTTTGCTCATACCAATCTACCGAGCTGCTTGCTTTTGCTTTTACCCATCTACCAAACTGCTTACTTTTGCAAGTTACTAGTTTACCAAGCTGCTTGCTTTTTCTCCTAGCAGTCTGCCAAGCTGCTTGCTTTTGCTCTTACCCGTCTGCCAAGCTGCTTGCTTTTGTTCTTACCATTCTACCAAGCTACTTGCTTTTGCTCTAACCAGTCAAATTTTGTAATGTATATATGGAAAGAAGTATGAAAATTATGTTTTAAGGGGTGGGAAAAGAGGATGGGGAGGTATTCAAAAACTCGTATCAACAGTGACATTTCTTTTTCCTTTGTTTTGAAGGATATGTGTGCGAAATTTCATCAATCTCGGAATAAAACTGTAGACTTTTATTAAAATCAAGTCCACGCAGCTCAACCTCCTTATTTATACATCGATAGATTAAATTTGTCGTCGTTTTGCTATATCTATGCATTTGAATACTCTCCAGCAATGCCTAAATGAGACATACCTACTTGGCTACGCAGCAAATACTTCAAACAACGTCTCCGTCAAAATGGCGCTCTTTGATATAACATGGATAAACTAAGGACTGCTTTCTTTTCTGCGAAGTTACGATGGAATACATGGAAACTTTGCCTAAGTTGCGATAATAAAACATTCAAAAAGAGTAAACAATTCTCTTGGTAGCATGTGCGGGTTTACTCAGAATGAGTTCGTCATTGGCCAATTCATCAGAGTGCTAGGTTATTTTACTGAAAGTGAAAGAATTCGTAATACACATTTGAATTTGTTATTTCATCAACTTAGGAAGGATTTTTTTACTGAATTTGAACAATTCAACGTTCATTTCCTTGTTCTGTTTGCATCACAAAACTGAAATAATAACAGAACCTTAATAAAACTGTCACAGAACATCAAAATTTCATTCGAAATTTGACAAATTGTTCGAATTCTCTGAAACAACCCGTCTTTAGAAATGGTTATTTCAATCAACTTAGGAAGGATTGTTTCACTGAATTTGAACAATTCAACGTTCATTTTCTTGTTCTGTTTGCATCACAAAACTGAAATAATAACAGAACCTTAATAAAACTGTCACAGAACATCAAAATTTCATTTGAAATTTGTCAAATTGTTAAAATTTTCTAAAACAACCCGTCTTTAGAAATGGTTATTTCAATCAACTTAGAAAAGGACTCTTATGTTATGTGTTTAAAAAACACTAAAAGAGCGGAACTTACTACATATGTAATTCAGTGTACTGTACGGTGTACAACGTTTTAGACGCTTTTACAGCGAAAACGCATGTGTTTTTGTCATGGAACCAGTGCACTGAAAAAATTGTCCGGTCACAAACAGGATTGCAGGACCTTAACTTATGGCTTTTTGGCTTCCTGATAAACTTTCAGTAAAATACGAATATATTATCACGATGTCGGAACACGTGTTCCTAAAAATTCTAATATTTCCGCATTTTGTCATTATATATTTTCAAAGCAAATGCAGTTGCGTGAACACGTGTTCCGATATATTAGGAATTTTCTAGAAGTTTATCATAAAACGACCTGCAATCCTGTTTTAAAACGGATTACCAATAATTTGAAAAGATTAATAATTTACTGACTTGAATAGCCAGGTACTTTCCAACTTTCACTTGGGAAAGTTCTCACTCCCTTCAGCCCCATAACACATTCCATTTTAGCATTTATTAAAATGAAACAACTAGCAACTTTTTAACTATTGAAGACAATATTAGCGATTTCTAAACGAAAATCTGAAACAGAAAACTCAGAAAAGGATACGGTCACATCTAGGACTCAAACCCAGGACCCTTGTCTTTCCGGGACACCGCTCTACCAACTGAGCTAATGGGACCCTATCCCCCTCGGTCACTTTTAACTGTATCATACTTCGAATAAGAACTACCAACATTGTCTTCATTTTTTCACCGCACATTTTTATTAGCAACTATCTTTATGTATGATCGCAAGATTCAACCCGAACTAAATGCAATCTAGACAGCGTCTTTTTTCGATAAACCTATCTGTTTTTTTTTTTTTTTTTTTTTTTTAATGTGCGATTTCTATTGACTTTTCTGCAAGTCTAGAATGAATATTTATTTTTCGGAATAACTTTATTGAGTAAAACCTTAAATTGTAATATTTAATTATTGATAATAAATAATTAATCAATAATTAAATATTACAATTTGAGGTTTTACTCAATAAAGTTATTCCGAAAAATAAATAGCAACTTTTTGTCCGGTTGATAATAATAATAGGCGTGAACCTATCAATTTAAAACCTTTAAAACTTAATAACGTGTAAGATATAAAGCGTGTATACTGTTTTTAGAGGCTGTTAAATTATAACGTTTTAAAATAAAAGCAACTCTAATAATTTACACGAGAATAAATTACAAAGTAATATGACCATTTTTCGAGTCCCTTACATTATCGCATCAGTACAAGTAACGAGGTAACTTACATTATCGCATCAGTACAAGTTTGCATAACACACCGACTTAAATCTATAAAACTTTTACATTGATGTGTAATAATTGTATATAATATAATTCTGTTATAAAAGTTCTTTAATGAACGTGTTTAGAAAAGAAAAGTAAATTTTAAAATGGCCCGAAAAATGATTTTGTTCGAATTTATCTTCCTAAATGTGATTCGTCCCTCGGTAAGAGACAGATTGAGGCGTACAATGTTAATTTAATAAGTAATGTATGATTAGAATATATTTCCTATATATCTGTTTATTCATTATACCTAATCAATGAACCTGTTGCACTATTTTATTGTAAATTTTGATTTGGGAATTAGGCTACGATTTCCGAAAAATCTGCTTCTATGTAGATTATTTAAATTAACCCTTGACAGTTTGAGAGCCATTATTTTGTATTGTGACAGGAATTGAACCAAAACATTCCCTACCTAACTAACTAACCATCATGCCGATTACTAGAAAGAGAGGACGGACTGCCAAACAACTCGGTCTTGGCACAAATTCTTTGACTCATTCACATTCGTACATCGACTTAAACATACTCTTCTATTATTCTGACTCTTGACATGGCCCGACTCAACCCCTACCTAATTTCAAATAACGTTTAAACAGGTGTATATGAACAAAGATTCAATTTCCAAAGATCGAATCTCAGACATACAATTCGGAGCAGCTAAATCTTCTACGGCATCAGTCTGAAAGTAAATCCCTCGGCAGCACATTGCCATCGAGTCGATATTTCTGCAGCCGTTATTTCAGGAAAAGCTATTAATAATGTTCACCGTGCGAGCGGGAAGGAGCCTTACCGTAAATTGATACTGAAAGATGCATACCTTAGCTACCTCTGACGCGTACGAAAATACCCTGTTAGATTTGGGCAGCTGTAGTAAAGATGCCTTTCCTACCCTTAGACCGTTCAAATCCTAAACATAAATCAAACTCTAATTTTCTGCTTTTATTTCAATTAATTAACGTTTCAAACTATTTTAAATTAATGCGATTTTTTTCTATTTTCGAAGAAACTAACTACGTTAAAATATTAAATTACTATTATAGTACCAACTGTTCTGAGACATTGTAACTAATGGATAAAGCACATTATATTTTGACTCCTACAATAACAAATAATATATAACTCCGTTGAGAAGATTGATTCTCTAAACCACACTATGTAAATACCTACTACTACCATTTCGTAATATTCAAAAATTAATATTTTATATTGCTGTCAAATATCAAAAAATACGCTTCTTTAAAATAGTAAAATAGTAGTACGAGGAAAAAAAATGGTTGAACATCCCTCCATCATTGATGCAGATCCTTATGTATACTGCCAAGATGAATGTCTGCCCGAAGTTTCATAAATGCACGAAATCACACAAAATCACTTTGTATATAAAGGAATAAAATTAATTAATCAATTACCCGCTGATATGTGAACAGAAAAAAAAATACGAGAAATATAAAAAACAAAATTAAATCATATTTTTGTATTACCACCATATAATTTTAACTTCCTCTTAGTTATATTCTTGACTGTTTTGTTATTCCCAATGTTTTATGTACATCCCATATACATTTCTTGTTTTAATTACGAGTATCTTCATAATCTTAAAAAAATATTATGTATAAATTTCTAATATTTTAAATTCTTACGTTTTTTAAGTTATTAATAAGTTGTCCTCTCCTAACCACAAGCGTCAGCTTTTATAGGAGAGTGTATAAACTATGTTTTAATATGTTATGTTTTGTAAAAAATAAAATAAATAAAAAATAAATAGTTAAAAAATAATTAAATAGTTAAAAAAATTGTATATACATATATATTTAGGGACATACTAACTCGTTTCAAAATTTTATATAACTGATAAACAACCATTAATTTAAGGTAAATAGTTAATGTGAAATATTAAAAAAATGTTTATTAATAAGGGGGTTACTATAGGTACATGTTTAGTACATCGATTTTTTTTATTAAATAGTGATGTTTTAAATGACGCTACAAAGTGAAATTGCGACAATTGAAGAATTAGGTATGAAATAATCAAAGAAAGGTTCAATAGTAGGTATCTTTGATTACGTATATTTAGATCAAAACTTTTTTGTTTGTTCAGTACTTTTTATGTTTCTAACAAATCAAAAGTTATCCAACACTTTTGTTGTTTGGGAAATGACAATTATTAACGGTGAAAATCTTTTTTTCGTAGTTGCTTCTTTTCAAATAAATTATGTTTTTATGAAGACACAAATCAAAGTTTCGCACTTTATAAACTAAATTTCGTCTCCGCGCCTTTTTTTCAGAAGGTCTGAGAAACTCGACATTTCTTTAAAGTATAAATCACGGGTTGTACGGATTCCACACTTTTATGTTTTGAGTTCAAATTCCCGAAGGATATACGTACATAGAATATTCACACAGGCTCTTCTGCAAAAGGCATAAGTGTTTTGGACATTTTTACATCCATTTTACGTCCATCGATCAAGATATTCAACGAATTACCATATTTTGATGTGGTCATTTCTATTACTCCTTGGACAGAATACAATATAAATTATTGCACATGTTTCTTTATCGCCGGCGAACATATCATTTTCTTGATATCTGAAAAATTGTTAGCGCAGGCCACACCTGCAAAAACAATGTACATATTTCCTTGGATGAATGTGGTGACTGAAATAATGGAGTACCAAGTATCATAAATTTGGCTAAATTTTATCTTTTGACGGCCCGTGTGGTTGAGGGGGAAAGCTCTGGACTAGCAAGCTGGAGGTCGCGGGTTCAAATCCCTGGCATTCGCAAGTAAATTTTTAATGGTTAGTTTATGTTATTTTGGAAATGAATCATTAAAAATAATATATGGTATATTTACGGCACTTTTCAGAGTGGATTGAACCCTCAGTACCGCCCTGGTGTGAGACTACCATTCAGAATTGAAACGTTGCTTAAAATGCTTTGATTGGTGACCAGATTTGAATAGCCAGGTACTTCCCCACCTTCCTCTTCCCTATCTCCTTCCCCTCCCAATTACCTTCAGCCACACAACATATTCCAAATGGGGATACCATATTATCACTGGCTCCATACGGTTTCTCATAAAATCGTTGGCCCTTATTTTTCCCTAAATTTCAGTGGATTTTAAGTAGACGGACGGAGTAAAGAGTGTCAGGGAATGTTAATATGAAATCGGGTCTCCAACGATAAAATGTTTTCGGAATATCGGGAAAAAACAAAAGCACTGGTCGGGGCCACAACCGGTTTTTTTTTGTTTTCCATCGACCATGGATTGTGGTAATGTTTGTGATAATATTGTCTCTAGAGACCCGCCTTTACATCAAAGTGGATTGTATATTTATTAGGAAAAGATCCACGAAAATATTATTTTTTCTTTAACTCCACTTTTCGATGGAAATAATTTGCCTCGGGGTCTATGACATATTTGGAATTGCTGTATGGAGGGATTTCTCATCATGTTGAGAATTAGTCTAGCAAGAGAATGGGTGCGCAGAAAATTGTATTTAATAGAAGTAGATTTTGTTACAGTGCGTATTGTGGTATTTCATTTATCAAATTACCTGAATTCACAGGAGATTAAGGTCAAGTATTTCTATGATAAATAAACAATTATTTTTCACTTGCTTAGCTGAAACAACCAAATGGAGACTTACATTCAGTTGTGTCAAAAACTTATTCAATTCATAAATATTTCATGGTGGATATTATTTGAATTAATCAAAACAATAATTTCATACTAAGTAATGATCTAATAAAAACAATAAATATTTACTTAATCATTCCTGTTTGTTATAATTGAGGGTTTCATTGAGTATTTTCAGGAAGTAAGTATCCTGTGAACTAGATTTTGAAAATAGGCTTCGATAGTTTTTCAATAATATAAACAAAAACAGTTCATCATTCAATATATTCCTGGAAATTTATATCATTTTGTTATTCGAAAATTATAAAGCAGATGAAGTTTTGGCTTTTTCAATTCCAAAACCTTTGTCGAAAAACTTTTATTACTAGAACCTTTTTAAAAATCAGCAAATAAATTTCGTAAGAAAAAATGAAAGAAATTTAGGATATCATTCATACTGGGTATTTTGATAAGTGTGAAAAAAAAATTATTTTTATCTTTATGTGAAACCGCACATAAAGATAAAAATAACTATGGCATTCCCCAAAATGGTATGTTATGTATGTTTTGAGGCTGAATTTAGTGAGAAGAAGGGGGAGATGGGGGAGAAAAAGGTAGGGAAATTACCTGGTTATTTAGATCTGGTCACCAAACACGGCCAAAGCCATTTCAAGAAACGTTTCGATTCTGAATGGTGGTCTTACACCAGGGCGATACTGAGAGTATCTTCCAGTGTAGTTGTAAATGATGATCATTGTCTTCTCATCCACTTTCTCGTTTATTCAAACATCAATCACTATTATTTTAAAGCGCTTTGGTTAAAAAAAATACTTTTTCGCTATCAATATCTTAGTGGTGGTTGAATCCAAAATGTTTTTTTATTGAATGAACGATACTTTTTTACAATTTCTTCAAGGAAGAGTCCCTGAGGAAAAAAACCCTCAGGGCCTATGTCATCTTTGGGGATTCTGTGTGGAGGGTATCTTTAGGGAAAGGAAGGAGAGAATATTGTGGGACGGAAAAGGATACGAGGATTGGGTAGGTATATGGGGATCAATATGTCCAGGAGTGACGGTCGTATGAATCAATCCCTCCCACTGCGGTTCAAGGTTCTCGATGGGTCGAGAGACAGTCGTTAATAAAGTATAAGAAATGTCATATTTCAGTTTCTATGGAGACATCGTTCATCAAATACTATGAAGAATTAGCTCTTTCGATTTGTTTACTGTACAGCGCACTGTTTTTCTACATTTATTGTGTATATTTCTAATGAATTGTTTCTTCTTTCAGACACCCTGGTGATAATCCATTCTACAGCAATATCGACAGCATGCCGGACATCAGGCCAAGAAGAAAATCCATACCTTTGGTATCGGAGCTGGTAAGAAACGAATTATTTCCTTCCACCAAAGCTCCCGGATACTCGATTCCTTGAAAATCCTCAAAACAATACTTACAAAGTTAGAACTCTTTGAAAAAGTTAACAGTGCCTACCGGCTAACTCAGGATATTAGAAAAATGCATTTATTTAAACGGTTAAATTTCAAAAAAACACAAATATACAAAAAAAAATTTAAAGTAAACAGTAGGTCCTACCTATTCACTAAGATCGGAAATTAAAATTGTAATAATTGCAGTTAAGAAGGTTTTTTTTCTGTAAAACTGTAAAATTGTAGAATCTCATCAATTTAAAAGATTTAATAAAAACACTACTGCAACAGTTTATACATTTTGTACCGTGTTTAAACTCCGCAATGAATGCCAAGAGAGGTTTTTTTGTTCTACAAGGTAAACCGGATGTCTTAACCGTTTTTATTTGTCGTCACGACCTCATATCCAAACAGAGGCTAATGAGGCAGTTTATTCCACAAATTCACCAAAACCAGCTGTTTATTTGTAATAACAAACAATTTTTGCTCGCCTTTATTTCAAATTTTTCCAATTGTATTATTTTTACCATGGAATTCTTCAAGCGATATTTTTCCGATCATATAATGTTTATATTCAGTATATTTCCACTAATCTAACTCACGTTTTGTGACCTATTTTATTGATATTTCCCAACGTTGTTTATATTTTCCCAATCTTTGTTTTCTGTGTATGTTTTTTAGAGATTTAGTTTATCCCTTTAATAAATATTTATCCACTTACTAAATATTATATTTTCTGAAATCGTGTTTTTTCGAACGACTTATAGCGATAATTGCCTGAAATGATTTCATGTATTACATATCAGTTATTGTACTGTTATATCTTAAAGTCTTGGCATATGAAATATTACTTACAAATATGTGAATGAAATGATTATTTTAGATTAAAATTAAACGTGACATTAAATCATTGACATTGAATATTTGTGATCTGTAATTCAATATATAGGTTCTAAAAAAAATACAAAATGATTAATTAATATTGAATCGAAAATTAATTGATAATTAGTAACTTATAATTATGAATAAATGGGTTAAATGAAAATTAAAAGTTTTATAATAAATTAAGCAGCGTAAGGATTATAAAATTGAGTAGGTTTCTAATTAAATTCAGAGAGAGGCTTGTGGGAGAAATATTATACAGGATGTTAACGGAGGTATGTAGTTGACATAGTTTTACAAGTGATTTCTTACATTATTTGTAGTAAAATATATGAACAAACATTTGGTCTGTGCTGACTTTTATTAGGTTTTTTTTCTACACTCAGCAGAATAACAGCCAAACCCCTCACTCCGACCGTGAGAAAAAAAACATCAAAAATGTTACCGAATGCGAAAATTTTCAGGAATCACTGATTGTAATAAGTCAAGTACACCCCTCTACACCTTGTATATTTCTTCGTTTAAGCAAAAAAAAAACACTTGAAGGGCGCTTATGTGTTTTTATATGAAGGTGTTTTATCTCCATCGAAAGTATAACAATAATAATTAAAGCATTTGTAAAGGACTAGTTTTCAGATAAAAATGATTTAACAAAACAGAATTCTTTTTGTTTCACCCGAATGAAGTAATAACGACGTCAACACGTAGGACCAGTGGAAACATTTTACGGGACAATTCTGAATCTTTCTTCTAGAAAAAGCAGTAAATTCAAAGCATAAAGACGTAAACATTAATGATATACCGACGTTAAACATCCCTTCGAATCGTAACTTTTCCTTTTAACAACCTTGTTAGACTAAACAGCACCAATTTCTAATATTTTTTACATCACTACTTTAATGTACATCGTAAAAAATTTTGACGACTTTTACAGCTTGAAAAAAAAATTAAGAATGAGAGAAAAGTTTAATTTATTTCCCAAATTATTTTTTTTAAGATTTACGATATAGATTTTTGCATTAACATCTCAATTTATTTATCTTATACGATTGCCTCACCGGCAATATATTTTTCCTTTTAAAATCCTTTCTTTGTGTACGGTATTATAACCAACCTGTATTGTATCGCGTCCGTAATATATGTTTTGCCAAAGAAAAGGCCGATCTGCGTAAATTTCCTTTCATTATCGGCATTCCTTCTCTTTTTGATGTTCGTTGATAAAATATTGAAAATTATGACACAATTTAGCCGCAGTCTCTGTAGCCGAGAAACTTTATCATCACAATGGATCGCAGAATTATTCATAGTCTTTATACCACTATCTTTCAAATTTGAATGAGGGATAAAATTATTTATGGTTTTATCAGTAGAAATTATACTTTTAAATGCAAATGGGTCCCAAAGCATCGCCAAGCAAACAAATTTATATGGCTCAACCTATTCCTAAACTTTCTTCCTTTCTTGTCAGCAAATTGAGCAACTCAAATCAATCAAAGTAAAATTGCTAGTTCTTATGGTACCTATTTTTTACGTTCATACTTACGGATTAGAACTGCGAGAGGGAAGGAGATGTTAATAAAGCCTCTTCAAGTGAGCGTATGTACTTCTTCATCAAGGAATGGAAGTCGGTACCCGAAAACTGATTTAGTCCTGGGAAAACCCTATATTGTACAGTAACAAAAAATAATCGAAAATTTACATTGATTCAGAATTTGCATCATATACATATACATTTACAAAGCTCATTGAATACGGTGTGTTAAACTTCACAATGTAAATCAGCAAAATCAATCAAACGACGATTTTTGTCGTCAAGACATCTGCACGGCTTTGTTTGCATAGAATCTCTATGAAAACGCAACTGTTCAGTTCACATAGTAATTTCCATCATGATTTAGGATTGAAAAAAAATATTTTTAAAAAATTCCGGAATGTTTGTTCCATGTTTTACAAATTGTTCAACAAGGAAAGAGCTTTCGAAAATATGATGTTCTTTTGGTCCCCCGGAACCGAGTAGTAACTACTGGTTATTTTAAGCAAAAATATCACATTGCACCCCTGATAAGGGAGAAGCTTATATACAAATGGAGTTTAAAGTAACTTAAAAGTTTTATCTTAAAATAGAGCTTTCGCTTTTGCCTGAATGAGAATGATATATTCACTTTAGTAAGAAAGTATTTCTGAATGAATTTACAGAAATTTGTACATCATTATAATATTAGCTAAGCTGACCATAAAAAACCTTACGAAGATGAAATATATATGTTAAAACTCTTGGGAAAGGTAGCTTTACTTGAGAGCTTTTGATTCCACCCCCTGTTTTATTACGGTATTAAGTAGCCCTCGTTGTTTAAAATATTTCTCATTCAGAATAATGAAGTCATGGCTATTATGTAGTCGGATGTTCCGGGTACGGTAGAAATGTGTCCTTTTGTCTTCATGATAGAGTAGAAGAAAGTTCATTTGTCTGCAAACCAGGGATTGTTATAGGCCGTTACATTTTTTCCATCTTAACGATTTTTCTCAACAAATATTTTTTCAATGCTTTTGCTAACCACCTTTTCCTGTTTTGATGCGCAGCATTAAAATTTATTTACTAAAATTATGGCGTATTGTTTAAACTAAAATGATATTGTGGGTAACAGCACAACTCAACACAACAACAATTCAACTTAATTTAAAGTTATGAAAAGTGGTGAAACAGAAATTAGGTATTTGTGTCTTAAGCTTTTTATTATTTCAGCAATTCCATAGATTTCTTTTACCAATCGAGCGCAGAACATTTTAAAAAAAGCACTGAGTGATAGAGATTTCGAATTCAAACATATTTTATCCGAAATTTTTATTAAAAAAAATAATAATTTAATTTCAATTCATCCAAATTACCTACTTATTGCTACTCAAATTAGAGGTGCTACCCGAATTAGAGGTGCTACCCGAATTAGAGGTGCTACCCGAATTAGAGGTGCTACCCGAATTAGAGGTGCTACCCGAATTAGAGGTGCTACCCGAATTAGGGGTGCTACCCGAATTAGAGGTGCTACCCGAATTAGAGGTGCTACCCGAATTAGAGGTGCTACCCGAATTAGAGGTGCTACCCGAATTAGAGGTGCTACCCAAATTCGAGTAGCTATCGCTCGGGTGGTTAGTTTCTTCACCTGAAAAGAATGTCAAATAATCAATCATTTCAAATTAAAGAAAATACAAATCTTTATATTTTTATTAATATTCCTGAGATTATGTTATATGTTGGTATAACAATCCTTTTGTTTTCAAATTCCACAGTTTCAGGGACACTATTAACAGTTAACTTTTTTTTAGTGCTAAGAATAAATTCTCTCCTTAAAAACCTAAAAAATATTACAATATATTTTTAAAACACTGCTGGAAATATCGGCATTGTACAATCTAGTTCACTGTTATGTGACCCAAATATTTCTAAGGAAGTTTGCATAACGGGTGCAGGTGGAAAATACAAAATTAATTTTCCGAAATCTCATGAACATCATAGTAATGAATGTTACGGTGTAAGTGCACAGAGATGTTGTGTTTATTAGTACTTATTTAGTCTGCAATGCCGACAAAGGGACCAATTTTCAACTAGGGAATATAATTTATGTACTAGGAGTACATAATAAATAATTTTAACACAAACCAACACGGCTGCTAGTACAAATAATCTCGCGAAGAGCATAATAAGATGGCAAATTAATTTATAGGAACCGTCGAGTCAGAAGCGATAAATTTTCTTGTATATGAGAGCGGAAGGAAACTAGACATTGACATAAACCATACCAAATTTTAAGAGACATTATTTGCAGGACACATTATTTTTAAAAATATATTATTAGATTGACTTTATTTCGCTTTTGCAGATCGAATTTACATAAAACAATAAAGCAGAAACCTAAGAAAAAAATTACACATCAATATGTTTGTTCCGTATTTTTCAAATTATTGGATAAATCTCAATCTAAGCAAGGTAGGAATAGTTAACTATATTCTGGGAGTTCGGGTGTAATGAAATATCCGTAGTTTTGTACTTTGTCATTTGCCAGTCTGAAACGCCTTGCTAAACGTAATTATAAGCTTGAATTTTTTTCGTCACTAGCTATTAAGTTTTCTGTCAAAAAATGTTTTAAATGATAATACTTATTTTTTTTTTCGAGAAAGCAGTACCTTGTGCCAAGCCATTGGAGTAAGTAATATGATTATAAACCAGTCCAGTGCATTAAATGTTAAAATATTTTAGACCGGTTAAAAGCCAAGTGAAAAGATTTATGAGTTGCCGTCCCAGACATTTTGGACTCGATTCCACTGCTAGCTAAGTTTTCCATCATCGCACAAGCAAAAAATTTCGCTTATGTTTATGGTAGTACGAGTTTTTCAAATATTGTTAGGTGTAAATCAGAAATGTTTATCTTTCTTCTAAAAAAAGAAACACAATATCGGATGATTTTAAAAAGATTCGCCCAAAAATATCACGAGTTTTAAAATACTGCGAATAAAAAATGTAAATAAAAAAATTGTGCCTCTTTCAACAAAAAATGCTTTAATTAACGGTACCTATGAATGATTGCATAACATGAAATACAGTTCCGTTCAATTAAATGCTCTTTTTTGATGACTCTGGAAAAATCATTGTTTTCGTTATTATTTTATCGTTCGTTCGAAAAAGCACGCTATTATCCTTTTGTTCACTCTCCCCTACTAGTCCACATAGTCCTATTGTCCTCCCACCTTGTATCGATGGCTCTCTAGAATATGTTGAACTAATCCATGCCATTATTCCCCACAATATTTTATCATGGATGGAACCACAGGTGCTCAAGGTATATAAATATTGATATTTTATTAATGCTGAAACAAATAATGCTTTATGAGCCGTTTGTATGTTATGCATATTTTTCAGCTAAGCATTAGAAAATCATCACACGATAACTTCAGAATTCGATATGTAATCATTATCGCTTTTAGATTATTATTTTACCGTAATATTGCCAGCACTAGGTACATACGAACATTGTTTATCTAAATAGGCTCTATAAGAATGGTATGTTTTGACCTCCGTCACATTTGACTAAAAATCAAAACGACAATCAACGCCATTTCGATTTTCGATATTTGAGCGGTCGTTTCGCCTTTTGATCAAGTTGTGACCAGCTACAAACATGACCGTTACACTTCACAGATGATCAAAATTTGATCAAAAACTGATACAATTTTTTTAAATTCTAAATGACCCTGATCGTCAATGTAATGTGACGGAGGTTGAAATATGACTGAGCTATTTTATGCAATTGTACAATTAAAGAGCATAATATTTAGATATCAACATAGAAAAGGCAGCTATTAATTGTTAGAAATTTTTATGATTACTTTTGCAAATTATCTTTTTGTTAGCCAACGCCAACGTTGTACAAGTTATTTGTAGACATAAAGGTAGAATATTGTGCGTGTGAATACAGTATCGCACGTTTACAAGTTAAATGCTCTTTGAACATGTGGAATATTTCTAATGATTGACAGGTGCTGTTCGATAACATTTTTCCATGAAGGCGAAACAAATATGTATTCAAATCACGTACAGCATGTAATTTATACATTTTTTGCACATCTTCATAAACATTTTAGTTCACCTTTTTCCATTCTTCATCCATTCCATCTTTATGCATGGTTTACCCGCACTAAATAATTCTCTCGAATGCCTTAATTTTCACTGTCACATAAATATATATTATTATTATAAAATACGCTTTATTTTTTTTATGTTGCCACTAAATAAAGTTTGCTATATTTATGTCACCTGAATATTGCGGTTTGTGTTGTTGTATAATTAATAATTTGAGATTACTGTTTATCACTTGCTCAACAGCGTGTCAGAAAATGTGTTTTTATAGATTGGAAACATTTTAGTACATGTTCCTGCATATTATTGGTACCTACAAATTATGTTTTTAATCTACAAATGTTATTTATTACATTATATGGCATTCAAGTTTTAATCCGTTGAATTGAATGTTATTTAAAGCTAACAAGAGCAACTCAATTCTAGACAATCTTGAATATTGCCATTTTCTTTTGATATGTGTCAGTGAGGCAATAAGCTGTCTGAAAACCGAATATGGCTGAGTGCTCTAGAAGTTAGATCTTTGAGGTATAAGTGTGGTATAATAATATTCTGCCGCATTATGAAGACTGAACAGCAATGAACAAGATTAAGAAAGGGACTCGGAAGATGAAATGGCGCTGTAAAGTAAGTCATATACTTGAGTCGGGTATGTCAAGCCACTAGAACAAAACTATAAGTAGACAGTGAGTGAATGTGAGTAAAGAAAGGAGTGTGTGCTAAGACAGGACTGTGTGGTGGTCTACCCTCAGAGTGTACCTCCAGATGCATTTTTTTTTTAACAATAGCTCCACACAGGAGGCCTTGAAGAAAAAAAATCCCTCAGGAACTATACTATCTTTGGGAATGTTGTGTGGAGGGACTTTTTAAGGAAAGGAAGATGAGAAAGTTTAGAGAAGGAAAAAGGAGTGAGGGTGGGTAGGAATCTGGGGTCAATGTGTCTAGGAATGACGGACATATGAATTAATCCAAAGGGTCTTCATCAACTAGTCTCTCCCGATCTGGCCCCCCACGCAGCAGGTGGGAAACGCATTCGCTGCCAAGACGTAAACAAACCTCACCCCACAAACCCGGGCACCTCTCCAAACGTAACAAACCATTTGGGCTGATCAATGGCAGGGGTGTTGGTTTTACAATAAAAGTTTCCCCGAGCGACGATACCCAAACCAGGCGGTTGGTTACTTAGTCAATTAACCTGTCATTCAATCTAAGATAAATTTCATGTTTACTCAAAGAGAAGCTTGAAATAAAAAACCAACACTACGAAAAATCTCAACACGAGACTAACTATTGAATAATTTTCAAGGGCAATGCCACTTTCTTCTTCAAAATATCTGTGTGCGCAGATTGAGCGATTTACTTCCACTTCTTTGATGATATCTGATGACTTCAGAATTCCTCTTCCATCAGAATGACTCTATTTTATCTCCTAACCATGATTTCATCTCGCTGCAAACGTCGTTCGTTTTCTAAATAGATTAGGCTGCGCATTCGACTCGTGACGCTCCTCGTAATGACGCTGGGGGCGAAAAAGGAGAAATACACTTGCCTTTGAAATACGGTTATATTCCAGACCTTCTTCCTTCTAGTGCAGAAATATTATATTTGATAGAATTATCACCGGGACTTGCGGTATTGGGTGCAAAAGCTTTTCCAATTTCCGGAAAACGGGTCGGTGGTGATGTGTGAAGATAAAGAGTATGAAAAGGGTTTATGTTTTGTCCAAATATATTTTCAATGCTTATATTGTTAATGCATAATTAGTTTAAAAAAATCAATCAAAATTTCCGTTGTTCGGTCAATGTATGATTATTGTAAAATATATTTCAATGTATTAAATTTTGTGTACTCTTTCATTTGACATACTACAAGGTTTTCCATTAAGAGGTGTTATTTTGATATTCAATTGTAAAATATCAATGGTTTTTTTGCTTGTGTGGCACGTAGCGCCGTCTTGTTGAAATTAAACGTTGTCCAGATCAATACCATCCAATTCCGGCCATAAAAATCATTAATCATCTCTCGATAGCGCAATCCATTCACCGTAACTGTTGCTTCAGCCTCATTTTCGAAAAAGTAAGGTCCAATGACTCCGCCGGACCATAAACCGCAACAAACAGTCACACGTTGAGGATAGAGAGGTTTTTAACAATAACTCTTAGGTTTTCACCCAAGCCACCGAGGTGGAAATGGGCCTCATCACTCAAGATGATTTGTATTTGATTCACTCAAGTGAATTTTAATAATTTCAATGCGCTGTTGAAGCGTGTATAGTTCCATTTTTATTAATGGCGTAGTTTCTACTTGTCAAATGTCAAAAAATGATAGCTTCAAAAGTAACATAACATAACCGAAATAGCGGGATTTTCAAAATAACACCTCTTATAGGAAAACCCTGTATGATCAACAATCGAAAATCGAAAACAATCTGTCCCCCTGAAAAAATGACAATTTTACACTTTATATTTTGCTGACAGATTTTTCAATTTAAAGGAGTCTTACAGACCATTTTTTGCTCATATTATTTTGAATACAGTTATTTTTCACTCATTTTAACTAGGAATATGCTTCTAACACGGAATTTTGTTTGAATTTTATACAGAAAAACTTATTTAACTTTTTTGCCCTGCACGTACAAATGTGTAGGCTTAATTTATTAAAATGTGGTCTTTCAAGTTCCCAAAAATAAGCCAATTACGAGGATTCGTAAGTACCTATGCTATTTTTGACGATGAATTTTCATTTCTTTTCTCTTGTATTAATATTTTGTACTTCGAATTTCAGTCTAAAGTGACCTTTGTGGCACTGTGCTTCTCTTAAATTTATCTAACGATGTTTTTTACTGTAGAGGCGTACCTTACATTGAAATAAATACAAATGAATGGGTAATTAGTTGTGTTTTATAACAAAACAAATGATTGTTTTTGTGCTTAGACGATGGCTGCTACCAAAAGGAATGCCGGACTAACATCAGCAGTACCACGTGCCACTCTCAACGACGAAGAGCTGGTAATTACTATTTTTATTTATTTACAAACTATTGCGTTATTTCTTTGTTTTTAATTATACTGTTCTTCTGAAAAACAACAACGTAATAATACGTACATTTTTTCTTTTCCATTTTTTTAATAATATCAACCGTTGATACCTTCCAATCTGATTTCGATTACAGTAATATTGAGAGATAATATATGTTGGCCTGACACATACTTAAAAGTTATATTTCCACTCTATTTAGTTTAAACACGAAACACTTAATTCTGAGAACTTTTAATATTTCATTCTGCGAATCCATCATTTCGTGACGGAATTCCAATAATTTATTTTTATTTTTTTACAGCACATACTATATTATTAATTTTTTGTTTAGTTTAATTGTGTACCCTTGTGTTGCACTTGAAATTGTGCCAAACCGGTAGTTCATCATAAAAATAAACAAATTTTCATTGGAATAACTTTTCTTTTAATCACTTTTGAAAGTTATATCCATAATGTAATATATCATCAAAGAAGAAAATCATTCTAATAATTCTAAACGAAACATGAGAAGACAGAGATTCTCGGTTCGATTGCCAGTTGAGACCGTTAACTTTTTTTCTGTGCCTTGTTCTGTTTCGTGTTTAGATTTATCAGTATTATTTTCTTCTTCTTCAATGATAAAGTTATTATTGGTTTAAGTAATTAAAATACTTTTGGCTTCATTTTATTTATTCAGAACCAAACCGGTTTCCCACTAGTCCTGACAGATATTGGCAAATACAGAACTGATCGCAAGATGCCATTATCATGATGAAATCGTTCTGATCTCATTAAAATAATTGGAACCAAATAATTTCAGCATTTATTTTAAACGCATTAAATCAGCTTTTTCTGTTTTTCGCTGTTCCCTCCACTCAAATTTTAAAAAATCTGGGATGTTTTGGTTCACAAAATTATGTCGAGAGTTTAAAATTATCTTTTTGTATTAATTTATTATATTGAAAAACGAATGAATAAATACATGATAAGAAGTTATATCGGTAAAGAAAGTTAACAAACATAAGTTTTCAATATAATTTTTTCGTCACAAGTAAATGTTTTAAAAAATATTGGTTCGTGTCTTCTTTAACGCATCCATGTTTCACTATTGCGAACTCGTTTGTTTATCGCGTGATGATTGATTGCCCTTGTCCTTTGTCAAACAGCCAATGACGTCACTATCAATCATTGCCTCAGAGACATTCATTCAATTCAATAATTCACGTGACTTTAATTGCTGATTTGCTCCTACACATCGTTGGTTCTGATTCACGTCCTTTGAAAATAAGCTATAAAACCAAGATGTATAGAACGGTACCTTTCACTAAGCATAAATTTATTTGAAATGTAAATAATTCGGTGCCTCATAAATTAAAACTGGAATTTTTGTTGTTTTGCCTAAAATCGTTATTTCTAATGGAAATGCTTAACGGTATTACAACAATAAACAAGTGCGAGCCTTATTTAAACAAAAGCTTTGTTTTAATTTGTTTCCAGTATATCTAATAAAATTTCTAGTCATTAACTTGAATGGCTTTATTCAGAGTGAGAGAAAGAGTATTAGTTTAGATCCTCGCATTTGATAGGCGCATGATAAACGCAATTTTGTTTTTTTTTTAAACATTTGAATGGTCTCCGATAACCGCCGATTCTCGGCCCAACAGCGATTGATCAAATTTGATATTAGGTTTTTAAATCATTCACTCACTAAGCTACCTGGCATAAAAACAATTAAATATAACAAAACGCTGACAGGTCGAAAATCGGCAACTAACGGGAATCTTTCAATTGTAAAGATATACAAAAGGGTGCTGATAGTTGATTTCGACGATTTTTAATTTAACCGTCAGTGAAACACCGGTACACCGATAGTTTTTTTTAGCGAGACGTTATGGATACAAAAAAAATAATGCTTAAGGCGATGCCATACGTAGTAATGCAAAATCATGTGTTTTTGGTATAAAAATTTTGTCGCCTAGAAATGTTTCAGATGTTTTAATTAAATACTGCGAGTAGAATTCATCTTGGCCTTGTAAATAATCGAGTATTTTTTAGATAAATCTTTTTATAAGCCCAGAAAAAAATAATGTAAAGGCCTATGGAATCTGCTTTAAAGTTCAAAATCTCCTACTTACGAACCCATTTTCGGTTATGATTTTATTGAATAATGTGGCAAATTAAGTTATTTATAAAATGATCGAAAATTTTTTAAATATTTATGCCTGAACAACCACAAAATAAAATAAAAGGCTCTTTTTGGCTATGTTTTTTTCTTGCATAAATGAAAACAGGCGGATGGTGTTAAGCGGGAATTTAAACCTTATCGCCATCTAAGTAAGGGTTGCTATTGATAGCGGCTCAATTTAAAATATTACACGACGTAGTGCATCGCCTTAATATCGACAATTTTTTTAAATAAATATAATTTTTTATTTTGTATGAAAGAGATGCACAGTTCTTGATTGAATTCTAACCATTTTATCTCGACACCGTAGAAGATGCACGTGTACAAGAAGACACTACAGGCCCTGATATACCCTATCTCGTCCACCACCCCCCATAACTTCGTCCTGTGGACTGCCACCTCTCCGACCTACTGCTACGAGTGCGAGGGCCTCCTGTGGGGTATCGCCCGACAGGGGGTGCGGTGCACAGAGTGCGGGGTCAAGTGCCACGAAAAGTGCAAGGACCTGCTCAACGCCGACTGCCTGCAGAGTGAGTACCGATTTTGCAATTGTTTTGTGTGAATTTTTCGGTTTGTGTGTTGCTGTGTTGTATATTTATGAACGTTTTTTCTTGTCCGATAAACACACTTTATTGAATTTTTATTCAAAGGTTTTTTCGTATACCTACATAAAATTCAACATTATACAAAAATATTTGTTAAAAGAAGACAAGCAACTAAATGAAACAATTGACAGTTGATGACCATCGCTTATTTAATCTCTGTGATGGATTGGATATTGTGCACTTCGCTTTTATTCCAAAATACCAACTGGTTTCAGCACACCGTCCATTTTTCAGGGTAGATATAAACTTCGCTTTTCTGATTTGGCGAAAACACGGTTATGCCTAAACCGGTTGGCATTTTGTTGCAAAAAATAGCTATTTACCCAAAATAACGATGTTTGATTGATAATTATACCCGCTTCTCTTCACAAACATCACTTCAAAGAGAAGCATAGTATATATGGATGTAATATATTTCAAACAATAAACATTTAATTATATGTCTAGTGTCTAGGTATAAAGTGCACAAACTTTGGGAGGTAATTCTACGTGATTACTAGTAATTCTAAACGTTTTAAAGTACTTTTCAGATAAAAAAATATTCTTCTACTAAAAAATATTTTTGTATTGGAAAATAAACAATGAAATTTCGAATTAATTTATCTTTTTTTACTTCTACTACCATGTAGAATCACAAAGGGGTGTATAGGGGTATGTATAAAATAATTTTTGATCTTTCTTTTGTCAATTCATGATATCTTGTGACCAAAAAAACAGCCATTCCTTTTGAAGTTGAAATAACCTGGTTAGAAAAAAGATTTTGTTTTCACAATATAAAGTTACCTTTGATAAACTTTTTGCATTTGTTATACGATTCCAACTTTAAGACCGTGTATGATAAACTCAGACAAGAAGTACTATGGCGAACTCCCATTTGCGCGGTCTTTCTCTGACACAACGGATCGGTTTGATTTCTTTCTCGGTTGAAATATGATTGTGGCAAACACTCCCTGGCCCGTGTGTCTTCGATAAAGTGTGTTTATAAAGGGTCGAAAAATCCAATACACCACCTACCAACTTCAGAGCTTTTCACCTTTTTCGATTTCTCTAATGGACAAAGTGGAATGGAGGCTTCAACTTGAAAAATGATGAGAAAAATTTTAATGGGAGTTGTGTCTTTGTTTGTTCGGTTTTGTTTTTTTAAAGGGTTACGATTTTATCGTCATTTTATACAATAATTCTTTCTTTTTTCTGGGATAAAAATGTACTTTCGGTTCTAGGCCGATATATACCCAATAACAATGTACTTTACTAAACGATCTTCAAATAACATTATACAAACTTGCTCATCAAAATTTACACAAATCATCATCAAATAAGCACCAATTTTCATTGCTCTTAATTTCATCATCACATATACTTCACAAGATATCACGTCTAATTCATTTATGCAATGATGTTTGTTTAAATCACCCTATATATCATATTTTATTTGTTTGTTTTATCGCGTTCAATATATAAGTGGCTAAAGAATATTGAGGAACATGCTTCAAATTCGGTACGCAAAGAAAACATTATTTTTGACTGGCACGTGATGCTAATTATAAAATATTCAAGATATAATAGATTAAATACATTGAACAGATAAGATACTCTCTAGATGTGTGGTCTGTGCCGATTTAAAAGAAAACTGATGTCGCCAGTTTACGTAAGATCTATTTTCGATTCTAAGGCAATTGACACAGAGGGCGAATGAAATTTATCTAAGACAGTTTTCGATATTTGAAAAAATTGGATCAATTTTACTAGAAATCATGAAAAATTATACTTATTTCGTACACACGGAAACGCTCACAATAAACTTCAATAGATTCATACTAATAAATATACCTAATATTATTTTCATTTATTTGAACCATGTATACACGTTAACCGTTTATGCGTGTAAATTACGAAACACGTAAACGCTTCACAATAAACTTCAATCGATATACGAGTATGTATATTATTATTTTCATTTGGTTAAAATAAAGAAACTAGTTGACATAATATTTATAAATTATACTGAAGTGATAAAAAAAGTTTTTTTTTCATTTAATTACTATTGTGCGATAGTCGTGTAGACCATCAACACATGGGTTAGATTATAATTGTAATAATCTAGGCAGGTATGTGACTATGTGAATTAACGCTAAGTTCGCCAACCAAAAGGATGAGCCACCAGTGAGCGATCGTCTGGTGGAAGAATTCACAGGCACCCGGAGAGGATTGTACTAATTATCACGCGTAGTATAAAGTAACATTGAACTGATTATAAGCCCGGCTGAAATTCGAAGTAACACATCGGTTTTGTTCACGGTATGGTGTTATTGACAACAACTGTCATTCAAAAAGACGATTTCGTTCCGGCGCAGGCGCGGGCGGCTCGATCAACTCAAAGCCACACTGCGCAGATTCTAACCAGTAAAATTTGAATCCTAGCCTCCTTATTGGTTGGAGCTGAAAAACGCGTCTAAACAATTCAGCTTCACGAAACAACTATGTTAGGCCACAAAGTGATTGTTTTCTTCGATAGTTCAATTTCAGGAGATTTTTTCCTCATTGTTGAAAAAATAATAGTTTAATTTAATATTTAAGAAAAAACATTTCACATCTCATTTCTCCGGAGTACTCAATCACGTTTTCAAAGAGTGTATCGTTTAAAGTACCTAAGTCAACCTTCATGAAATCCTAACTTATTTATTTTGTCCACTAAACTTGGAAACGCTTTGAATATGAAATGCATGATTTTATGAGTGACGTTATAATGTAGCAATGCAAATACTTGACTTGCAGTAGCGGTTTTCGTGTCTGTCAAACTATCAGTCCGTCTTGTACACTGCAGGTAAACTAAAGACCCAAATCATCAAACCATACTGTCCGACAGTAATTGCCGTTGAATTATCAACCGCATATGGAAGTTTAGCCATTATGTCTAACATTATACCCATTATATGAATATACATTATACAAGTTGTAAGTTCATAGTAACCGTAATTGTGTGCATAGGTAAATGTATATCGAAATGTGCAGTATTATTGCTTAACCTGTTAACCGGGGAGTTCAGTTTTGAATTACGCAGCATATAACGGGCGCGAACTCCTTCACTAGGACGTATCAATACGTCACGCCCGGTGGACGTTAATTTTGTTTTTATTTTTTTTTTATTTATGCATCAAAAAAAGTGAAAACATCGAATTAAAAAAATAGAATATTTACAAACAATTATAAAGATTACAAAAAATATAAAAAAGGTTATAATTACAGAACAATAAATAAAAGCACACAGATAAAAGAGAAACATTGAGTTTAACAAATTAAAATATGTAAAAATTAAAAACTCAATTTCCGTGTGATATGTTCAGAAATATACGTCCCGCTCGTTCCAGGGCGCAACATATATTTCAAGGACGTATTTATACGTCCTACCCGTACCCGATACTGTTTACGTTTGACGTATTTATTCGTCCCGCCCAAGGGGGAATGGGTACCATACCATGGGTAACAAATGGGTATAGCTACGTTTGGTGAATTAGCAGGGGTGGCTGGGTTTATTGTGTGAGGTTTGGCTAGGTCTTGAGGTATAAGATGCGTCTGCCCACCTACTTCATGGCAGGCCGGATCGGGAGAGACTGGTTGATGGAGACCCTTTGACCTTTCCAGACTGACTGTCTCGGCCCATCACCGTATTTCGCTGTATAAGGGAAGGATTTAATTTTATTTAATTTATTTTCGTTATAATCAGCCTTTATACATTCATATTTTACGGTGTTCGGTCATCAATTCATTTTTTTAAATCATTGACCAGTAAAAAAACCGATATTAAAAATGGATCCATAAGTCTGACGCTCCTGGAATTACCCGCCCTCCAAATTCTTACCCGTCCTTCGTCATTTTTCCTACCCAAAATTTCCTTTCCATAAAGAGGAAAAATATTTTTGACCGGTCAGTGGTTGAGTAACATCGCGTTTGGGTCCCACCTAGGCGTAGTACTTTCAAATTGTCGGTTGTCCAGTTCTTCATCACGACACAAGCAACATTTACCACTTACTTTGGTGGTAGTAGAAGATTTTCAAGTATTGTCAGGTTATTCGTATATTTGTGGAATATTTGTATTTCTTGTAAAAAAAACTTAGTGTCTCCTGTGTGGAGCTAATAAAAAAAACGGCCGCTTGACAACAACGAGCCTAAAACCTTTACAAATAGAAAGAAAGTGTTTTAGATTAAATATACAAATTAATGAGCCATATATAAATTTAAAATAAAATAACCTGAATTAAGTCGGTACTTACCCCGAAATTACAGCATTTTAGTGTACCACAGTCGTCAATATGCAAATAAGGGTGGAGGCCGTCGCAAACAATAGTACCTATAGCATACATTAGTTTAATTTTTTTGTGACACCTCACTAGACCACCCTGTCTGTACAGTGTAAAGACGGGGAAACATATTGCAACCCGGTTGGGCGGCACTGTGAGGAGTGTTAAGGTAGGGGCTGTAGGAAGGGATTTAAAAATGCAGGACGTGAGGAAAAACAGATGCTGGTGGCTCGTCCCACATACGTCCCGACTTGATGACCCATTCTGAACTGTGGTGTTCCTCTTGTGTCCGTTGAGTTTCACGTACGTGCACAGGTACACAGTGGATAAGCTCCTTATAGCAGGCTCCATTGAAATTGCTGTATAACAGTCTCAGCATGCCTACATTGCGTCGTACATTAGAGACTGCAATCGCACTGTTAACAACGGAGTATCAATCAAGTAGTATTTTTCAAGTATGTTATGGCTCCAGCCCAGAGGTGACTCCCTAATTAAATTTAAAAACACACAAAATTATCGGTGTATTTTAGTGGTTTAGCCCTCTAATAGGACAATAACAAATTTCATGCACACTAACAGCACTTTATTCTATGAAAAATTCGCTCGGCACTTCACAGAAGTTCTAATATTTATTAATATTTTAACTATACCGTCACTCGTGTAAAAATTTAATCTAATTATTATCACTACGTTACAACCGTGAAACGTTAATACCGTTGGAGTACTGTTGCACGTTTTTTTATTATTATTATCTATACAACTTTTTAATACATAATCCGGCTTACTCATAATCGATTATACGGGGTAACTCGTAATACAGGGTTTTCCAATAAAAGGTGTTATTTTGAATAGCCCGCTATTTCGGTAGATGTTACTTTTGAAGCTGTCATTTTTTGATATTTGACAAGTAGAAGCTACGCCATTAATAAAAATGGAACGATACACGCTTCAACAACGCATTGAAATTATTAAAATTCACTTGAGTGAATCAAATGCAAATCATCTTGAGTGATGAGGCCCATTTCGACCTCGGTGGCTTCGTCAAAAATCAAAATTGTCGCATCTGGGGCTCGAAAAACCCAAGAGTTATTGTTGAACAGCCTCTCTATCTTCAACGTGTGACTATTTGGTGCGGTTTATTGTGCGGCGGAGTCAATGGACCTTACTTTTTCGAAAATGAGGCTGGAGCAACAGTTACGATGAATGGATTGCGCTATCGAGAGATGATTAATGATATTTTATGATCGGAATTGGATGGTATTGATCTAGACAACGTTTACTTTACATGGCGCTACGTGCTACACAAGCAACGAAACTATTGATCTTTTACGATTGAATATCAAAATAACACCTCTTATTGGAAAACCCTGTACTTGACAAATTTTTAATCCGTCCGACTCCCAGAAATTATAACTTATTACGATCGTGGTAAAACGGATATTGCGGACTTAACTGTTAACATCCTGGTTGATTTAAAAAATATCGATCAGTCACGCAATGAAAATGTAAAAAAGCAGTAATATCTATTTGCAGCAATATCTGATATCTCTCATTCGACAATGATCCGATATGTGTGGCCCATACTTCGAACGCCAAGTCTGACTTTATTTACATACCCCATTGTTTATAATAGATAGTAAACGTTACTCATACTCATGCGCACGCGTACTGCCTATACCGGCCGTAATACCGCAGTATTAGTGGCTGAAGATTTTTAAACCGCCCTAGGATTAGGGACGTATTACCATCATATGAAATGTTAACATCCTGGATGTTAACAATTAATATCGATCTGTAGCGCAGTTCGAATGTAAAAAAGCAGTAAAACCTATTAGCAGAACTATCAGTGGAATATTTTAAATCGAATTATAAATTTACAAAAGCAAATCAAATTTTCTGGATTTCGATGCAATTCAAAACAGACCGGGTCAATGAACAAACTTGAAGTTAGCGACAAAGCACAAAATACGAAAATTACCGTGTTTTCAAGGATTGGAACAAAGTGTTGCCAATTAAAAAAAAAATTCATGATTATTATTTTGAGTAAAGATTTTAACCAGAGCAGTATACGGTGCTCTTCCTGGTGTAGCTACACCAACGCTGCAGCGGCGTATTAGGGAAACTGCACAAGTAAGACTGCTTGTGTCTTATCCCCCCGAGAGGTACGCCATTGGTTATATTGGGCAAACATTTTTATTAGTAAGTTTATGTAAAGTAAGGTATAATCAAATGAAGCATTCTGGTCGTTTCGTACTGAACCTGTGGATGTAATTTTGTTTATTTTGTCGAGCAGTCGGTTATCAATACCAATGAATGAAATGATTCCAGGAAGATATTATATATTATTATATTTACGAGGCAGTTCGTTGAAATGTGGCATCGCTGCGTGCATCAATTCAAATGACAATCATTTACATTCGATGAGAAGTAAACGTGTTTCGGATGCAGCAGCTGGTTACGGGTTATCAATCTAATAAATATTTCTTATTTTAACAGTTGCATTCCAATCGTGGTCGAAGATACTTCGAGTATCATGGAACCAAATTTTATTAAAGTGGTTTGTGTTGTTACAATTAAATACTTAAAAATAATATGTAATACTTATATTTGCGGAATTACATATTTCTAGAGTGGAAGATGCTCTCAGTATTTCCCTTGTGAAAGACCACAATTCAGAATTGAAGCGTTGCTTGAAATGGCTTTAGCTGTGTTTGGTAACTAGTTAAAAACATTGGATTTTATAAAAATTGTAAATATCTTACCCTTTTTTTAAATCTAGGTGTATCTTTTTATTTGAAACAAGAGTCTCAACTTCTCCCAACCATCTGAGCCAGTGAGACTATGACATCCCCAATTGGGGTATCTTGTGAGGCTGGAGGGAGAGTGGGAGGAGAAGGACACCAAGAAGATGAGGGAATACCTTACTATTTGGATCTGTTCACACAAACACGGCCAAAGCCATTTCAAACAATATTTCCATTCTGAATGGTGATCTGACACCAGTGCGATACTGAGAGTACATTTCACTCTGGTACATGCTGCAAGTATACTTTATATTATTTTAAATGACGAAATTGTGAAATGCAAAATCATCAAATAAAATTTATTGTCAATAAATTTTCAATTTCCATCACCACGTAGAATCACCTCCCGGAGTTAGCGATCGTTACCCTTGGACAACCTGTATAAATACAGGATGTCCGGGCAATGTTATATCAATAACATTGCTCTTTATAGATTCCTAAAGTCCTTCCATATGTAATTATATAAAATTTAAATGTATTCCAAAATAGTTTTACCGTTGCTTTGTATCAACAGGAAATCCTTCTCAATTTTTCTATTAAAAGTTATAACATCTCATGAAATTATTTTCTCTTCCGTTACTGACTTTTATATTACGAACTTGCGAGGTCCTGTTATAACGCGAATATGAGATTTTAAATGGGTTGAAAGTATTGAACGTATTTCAAAGAAGAGCAGAAGCTTGAACAGATTTGTGAGGTTATTAGTAGTAAAATAAGAGGTCAGGATCCAGCTGCCGTGGCCAGAGATCGAATTTTGTGAGGCAATTTGGTTTTGCACTAAGCGCATCGGTTTTCGATACTTTACAGTCAAATCGATACTTATAACACGAAATTTTAATACCAAGAGAAAAAAAGACCAATAATATTCAGAGTGGCAGGTACGTAGATTTATAAGTCATTATAAGAAATAATTAGTCGCCTACCATATCAATATAAATTAAAAATATCTCCCGAGTAAAAATAAATGCCGCCGACGGGAATTGAACCCGCTCCATCTGATGTCCGGTCAGACTCTCTGAACTCTTGTTTTTACTCGAAGGATACTTTCAATCTGTATTGATATTGCATTTTATGCTCATAATAATTTATTATCCTTTGTGCTATGCATAAAAACCTTGTTTTATAAACATTGATTTATAATTTTTTTTAAAAATAACGTGGATTTATTTTCACGTGATAGTTTGATAATGTGGTTGAGGGGTAAGTCTCTCGACTAGCAATCGAAAGGTAGCGGATTCAAATCCCGGCTTACGCAAGTAAATTTTATTTGGTGAATTTGTGTCATTGGAATGTTTGTTTGAAATGACTTTAGCCGTATTTTGTGATCAGATGTGCATACCTCCTCACCTCCTTCAGCCTCACAACATACCTACCCCAATTGGTGATGCCATAGTCGCAGTGGTTAGAGAAGGTTGGGAGCAGTTAGTATTAACTTTTAAAAAATGGACCTTAACACCAAAATAGCTGTCGCAATAATAAAACTGAAATACTGGCATAACTGTAATGGATTAAACTTTAGACATCATGGCGAACGCTTTTGGGTTCTAAGATATTCCGAGCTGTGAGTTAGGAATCAGAACTTCGACAACCTACCGTCGACAATTGTATTCAGTACACCGTAACTAGAGAGTGCTTTGGGCGTGTGACGAGAAGCACGGATTTATTTCAGATTATATTTGGTTTGGAATCGGGCCGCTAACAACAACACTCCATATGCAGATGGCGAAAACGTTTAAATTCCTGCTTCAAAAACATCGCCAATAGTATGTTTTATTTTATTTAGCGAAGTTCAGCCACAAATATTAAAATTATTTTACGATCATTTTCTAAGGAATTTAATTTGTCACACTAAACAATAAAACCATAATCGATAATGGGTTCGTAAGTGTGAGATTTTGCACAAAAGCAGTTTTTATATTATAATATACCGTCCCAATAACTCCAAACAATTGACAATCAGTTGCGACTCTTTTGCAAAATTCACACATAATTTTAAAAATTCCAATACCTATTTATTTATTAAACGCCATAAAAGGCTTTTACAGTAATGTGAAACATTAGATTATAAGTACACAGTTCAGGGCTGTCAGAGACTTGACAATTAAAAATAACATTTTTCATTAAAATAATACTCGTACATCCGTTAGCCAACACTATAAGACATCTGAAGCAAGCAGTTTATATTGATGCTATACATATACATTTCACATATATGTATATATGTGGAATGTATATGTATAGAACACCATACACATGATATTATGTCACTTATGTTCCTCTCTGTTTTACCTGAAGTAATTATTTACTTTTGATTTTTATTTCATCGTCGGCAACCCGGGAGGTAAAATTAAATTTGATTCAAATGCATACTTTACCCACCTTATCATTGGCGGATTGTGACTTTTGAGTGCTATGTTTGAAAAATTATATTATTGATGCTGTTTAGTCCAACACTTTTTATCTACGTTTTCGGCTACAACAACATCAATAATGCCATTTTTTTAATGCCACTGATCCTTTCTAGATGCTATCTGTCCTGAAACCTATACCGTCATTATTGAAAATATTTAATTTGTTTCGGAAACCTTAAACTAGAGTGAAGAATTCCTTTTAATCAGACTTGAAAATTCAGGAATTCCTTGGGTATGAAGATGAAATATCTTTTACTATTTGTATACTGTCCCTTCCCTTTACATTAAAGTAATGGCGCCAGCAAATATATCGGAACTATGTGTCCGACAAAACTTAAGCAATAGACAGCTTACTCTAAGGTCAGCAGATCTAGATGTAAGTTATTGTCTAATCGAACTTTCTAGGTTAAATCAAGCCGGTTACTATGATCGCTCTTTATGTGTAACAGACCCGCGCTTCTATAATAGACTTCCCTCAGCTCTTACTTATCTTCAGAATTTGGCTGAATTTAAACGGGCTTTAAAAACAAAATTATTTATAAAATCTTACCACTCATAAATCTTAACTTTTTCAATATTTTATAATAAGCCATATTCTAAAACTTCCGGTAATTGTTTGGTTTCGGTTGCCTCCTTATTGTACCTTTTTTAAAATGTCTACTCAGAAGATTCTCATTTCTGAACACAAACTGCCTCATGTTTTATATTATGTTTTAGATATAATATTCTTGTTTTGTCCTGTCCTGCTGTTATTGTTATTATAAGTTTTGTCATCACTTTGTATAAACAGAAGAAATAATATTTTTCGTAAAACCAAACATATATTGATATTAATTAATAATAAAATACTTTGCTTTGTTATTTGTGTAAACTATTTACGGGGAAACTTACTTTATTCTGCCAACATCAGGAATACAAATTAAAACAACCACATAATATGTTATAAAGATAATTCAGAACGAAAAATACCAAAGAAGTTTTCGGTAATTATTTTTCTTTAGTGATAGTGATGATATTTATGTTCAACATATAATAAAATTCTCTCTGGTGTAGATATGTTCAATTGCAACGAAAATAAATAGAAAATGTCTATTCAAAATGTATACACCTATCGTTACCTATAACGTTCGAGGCGGTATAAGTATTCACTTGTTCATACAAACCAAAACCAAACTACATAAAATGTAATGACGTACGAATATTTTATGGAGTATCTTTTTTTATAACCATATATTTTATATTTCTAATTGGTTTCTGAGTTAAGTAAATTTCACATGTGAAAACCAACCATTTGGATTTCCCTAAAATAAAATAAACAAATATTGGTCTTTTTCACGACATATTACAGATTTTTTTTGACATTAGCTTTAATTTGAATTATTTTTTTTACATTTGAAAGAATGACATAAGTGAAAGCAATTCTTTACAAAAAGCGACTCTTTCCTTAAACAACATAAAAACTTAGTAAGTGATCTAGATGAATATTTTGCGGGAAATCTTTTTTAGTCTACGAAAAGCTGCTGTGAACAATATTATTTGGATCTTTTATGTATTTTTACTCGTAATTTTTACGCGTTTCAAAGCTTGCTGCCCGAATTGGGGCGGCCTTAAGGTTTATTTTTACTGTTAAATATTTTATTTCCTCTAATGAAAAAAAAATTCTGCGTAATCTGCAGGTAAATGATTTATATTAAAAAAAATATAGTAAAAAATTTTATTGAAGCTTTTGTTCGTGAAGAGTAATGTCAAAGATGTTAATTAAACTAAAATTTTACCTTTTAAATCTACAAGACTGCCAATAAGCCGCGTAATACTGTATTTGATAAAGCAAGCACTCCAATGATGTATTTATTTCTTTACAGTTGATTTTTCAATTTTTAATCTTTTTCCAAAAAAATAATATTTGCTTCTTCAATAATCCCAAATTCACCACTGCACTTTGTATACACCACAATTTATTTAAAATAATCAACATGTTTCAAAACCAATGGTTTCTTCGTCAGGATAAATGTAGAATGAAAATAAAATTCAATGTTTGCTGATGACACTGCTCTGTTATTTGAATGTACTGGAGACGTTGACGAGTTTAATAAACATGTTAACGAGACTTGTCAAACAATATCAATGTGGCTGTTATTACAAAATCTGTCGTTTAACACAAACAAAACTGAACTTCTAAAATTTTGTCCAGTACAAGCTACACCTATAAACATAAATGTTAACTTTAATAGAAATCATATCGAACCTTCCCAAACTTGTTCACTGCTGGGAATACAACTAGATGCAATTATAAACTGGAAAGAAAAATATATCTAAAGTGGTAACAAAAATCAGTAGCTTTTCTTTTGTTCTAGGCACCCTTAAAAATATCTTAAACATCGAGTCAGTAATCACCGCATACTATGGATACGTATACTCAATGATAAAATACGGAATAGTTTCTTGAGGAAACTCTGTAAACGCCAAAGATTTTGTTATCATCCAAAAGAGGTGCCTACGAAAAATTACAAAATCCGATCACCGGGATTCATGTAGACTAATTTTTAAAAATCTCAATCTTCTGACAGTGACGGACATATATATAATGTAGTTATGCCTGTTAGTTTGATCATCTCCAGAAAAGTTCCCACAAAAAACTCAACACATAAACACACTACAAGGTTCACAGAAAACTTATTAATCCCAAAAGCAAACAAAAATATTTTTCAAAAAGGACCACACTACATGGCCATTAAAGTATTTAAACCTTACACGTAGCATCAAACAAATAAACGACATACTTAAATTTAAATCATCACTAAAAACATTTTTGGAAACAAATGTCACTACACTTTACATAAATTAAATACCTCTGTTTTGTTTATTTTTTATTTACATAAATTTGTTAACATGAAATTGTTGGGTTATGTAATATAATGTGTATTTGTTGGGTTAGCTGGAAGAAATAGGATGTAACCTATAAGCTTTACCCTTTGTACTCTTGTGCAATAAATGTTTTTTTTTAATTTGAATTTGGAACAAATAAGTCCCTGTAGGCCAAAATATCACAAAAAGGTAAATTATTAAAAATAAATAAAATTATTATATAGACTATTTATCAAAAGCTTTTGTAAATTAACACAAAATAATATTATCCGGACGAAAAATCCAACATGAACATGTAGATTATTTTGATTAAATAATGGTGTAGAGATACACTGTTATTTATATTCATTAAAAAAATAATAATTACAAATAAGATTTGAATTAGAGTGAGTATATTGTTCAGAAATGTTACGAAAATTGTTCATTGTAAAAAACAAGCAAAATAAAAATCATTTCTTTCAATACTAAAGAATTAAAGTGTAATCAGTTTGTGCCTTACTCGATAGTACGGCATTATTCGATACTTGAAAGTAACGGTTCCATGATAACTCAACACAGTGACAATTCAACACACTTTTAAAAAGTGATATAAAGTCATTAGAAACGATGAAAAAATTTTTTTTTAACCTAACCTACTCAACCCGGTAAATAAAGTTTTTGTTTCATCACTTTCCATGACTTTATATAACTTTTTAAAGATGTGATGAATTATCCTTGTGATGATTTATTCGGTCACCGAAAGTAACAAAACCTCTTTTTTGTAGATGTAGTTAGTTGTTATATCAATCCTATAAATACAAAATGTAGGGAGTAAGATAGATAATGATAGATAAGTACAATCGAGAATGATTGCTTGCAGTGGTATAAAAGGTATATTCACTGTTAGTTCGTCATCTCTTTGTTATTCGTTTTTGGCCACACAATAAACGTCGTAACATAAATTCTATTTCCTTAATCAAGGACCAAAACTTTACATGATTAATTAAATGAATCCTTTATTGACTTAGCGAAGCGAAGTCCTGTTATAATTCGTCCGTTTTGCATTTCTTCTGTCTGTAAATTTGGCTGTACGTTCCGTTTCAATATGGTGACCGTTTTGAAATTTCAGTAAATTGGTTTTTTCAAATCTGAAATCTTCACGTTTATTTGAACTTCCTTATTAGAATTATTTTTTTTTTTCAAATAATGTTAGTTGAAATAAAAATTGTCATTGAGATAGTGACGTTTCTTTTGACAAATTAAGAAATATCTTATTAGAAAAAAAAATATTTTATTCAATACACGGTTTATAATTAAATAGGCTGAGTATTTCAGTACATATGATAAATGAATTCAAATATTACTATTTCAAAGGAATTTTTGGTTTTGATTTATTCAATAAGAGATAATTAGAAACAGGTTTTTTAGGATGCGACGTCTTCTGTTCACAGAACTACTAATATTTAATTGGAAACAAGAAACTATGTCAAAGTTTTTTTTTAAATAATACAAATCCGTTGTCATTTATAACTAGTTTTGTATTTCCTTCGCGTTACCTGCTACAAAACAACAACAGACGATTACTTTTATTGGCACATTTAGTCGATACACGGTATTGGTCCTGGAGCCACAACACCCCCATATTGCTCCTACAGGAAATCATCTGTCACGCCATTAAGGCTTTCTTTTTGCAACGGGAAGTAGAGAGATCGGGCTCTAGTGAACTCGAGGCTGTTCCTTATAACACGTGATATAATGTCTTTTCCATAACGCCAAGCCGGTAGAGCCTCATTCCTTGGGGAAAACTGCTCGATAATCTAGATATCTACACCCATTATTTTTTATATAAATATATTTTTTGAATTTTACCACATCATAATATTTACAAGTGTATTGGGCCGTATTCCTATTGTATTCGTTAGACCGTTTTTTATTCGGTTTATTTATAAAAAAATGTTCTGCCAGGTTTTATAAATCAACAGTTTAAAAAAAATAAGGGATAATAGTTTCTATTGGAAATAAATATAAGAAAAGTAAAAATTTTACTTGAATTCCACAAAAACATATCTGACTTTGATCGCTATTATCGAAGACCTAATTGGTTTAGAACATATCTGACTTTGATCGCTATTATCGAAGACCTAATTGGTTTAGAACATATCTGACTTTGATCGCTATTATCGAAGACCTAATTGGTTTAGAACATATCTGACTTTGATCGCTATTATCGAAGACCTAATTGGTTTAGAACATATCTGACTTTGATCGCTATTATCGAAGATCTAACTGGTTTAGAACATATCTGACTTTGACCGCAATTATCGAAGATCTAACTGGTTTAGAATATATCTGACCTTGATCGCTATTATCGAAGACCTAATTGGCTAAGAACATATCTGTCTTTAATCGCTACTTTGCCAATCGCGGGCATTATTAATGCTTGGATTGCTGAAGCTAAATTTTCACCGTCCCCCAGTTGATTCTATTTTCGTAATAACTTATTTGTTTTTGGTAAAATAATGTTTTTGTAAATTGTACCGTCTTACCTTAACAACGTCTCAACTATTTTGTATTACATCCGATTTCATTTTAACGACAAAATCAGGACTCAATCATGTAGATAATCGTTTGTACTTGTAGTATTGCATGCATTAAGCAATACTTTCTCAGAAATAATAGATTATGAATTTAGTTACAAGAAGGCTAAAATAACATATCTTATATATATATATAACATGTTTTTCAAAGCCCCTATGGGCGTAAAATATAAATACGTCCTTTTTTAAAGGTTAATCATTTTTCTTCACTTGGATATGAATAAGCATTTATAAAAATCATTCATAATTGAGAATTCAAGTTTTTCTACAAAAATATATTGACGACCATTCTTTAACTTCTTTTATCATTCTTCCTTCTTCGGAGTATCAAAATATTTAATCAAGTAAATTTTTCACGCTGTTATCATTTTTTTTTAAATTATAAAAAGAAAAATACTCAGACTTACTAAGGCCTTATCGTACCAGAATTGTTCTGGCTGATGAAAAAGAACAATAATAATTTGCGAACATTCTGCGGGCGAAACAAAGCGTTTCTTTGTTCAAAAAATGACAAAATAATCAGGACTGCAAAAACATTAAATGATGATTATTTTGATAATGCGTAAAATTGAACTTTCTGCATGTAGTCAAAACTAACGCTTGAAATGAAATTTCAAAAAACGAATTTAAAATAGTATCAGAATTTCATAAGCTGTAAAGAGAAATGGTTTTACTTAGAGCACATAATTGTACTTACGTGAAGTGTTTCTTTGTTTAACATCAAAACTTTGAACGTTATATTTGATGGTTGAAACGTTAGATGTGCAATTTCGTGTGTTGCAAAGCGATAGCATTTTGACTCACAAAAATATCTTTTCACTTAACGAGTTCTATAGTAACATTTCTGTGTAACACACCACTAAAACAATATTTCCAGAATATTATCTGTCGTTAAACTTTGATGTTTGTTTAACACTTGTAATAATTCATGTTTTCGGAACGTGGTTATTTCTAAACTTTTAAATTATGGATAATACAAATTACATACAAACTTCATAAAAAGCGCTTGCAGCTCTCATGTCAATTGAGATAATCATGTCAAATGCATCTGAATAACTAGAGCCAATTTCAAAGAGGATATTTAGTTAAATGTCAACTTTAATAAGGTTTTTACCTTCTAATGATGTTCATGGTTTTTTTGGTATACAAAAAAGTATTCAAAATTTACAATCAACCCTTATTTGTACAGGGTCGTATTGGATGATTTATTTATTTCATTGTACGCTTACAGGGGCTTTTACATAAAGGTGCATGACACATGAAATCGTTAGTTTATAGTGAATATCATAATATTGAAGTCTGTAAAATACATAAATCAGTATATCTATGTATTTATGTAAAGCAGAGGTTCCCAAACTTTTTTGCCGAGTAGACCATTTTCCAAATATATTTTTATCCGTAAACCCCTGCATGCCGAATATTGAATTTTCCTAAAACTAATAATGTCCCATGTGATAATATTTTTTTTTTTGTAAAAATATTCCCTTCCCTTGCCTGCCCAACAACCGGGTGTCGGTATAGTTGCTCTGTCTTTACATTGTGCAGACAGGGGCACCCTTGTGAGGTATTACACCAAATGAAAATGAAGCTGGATAAGCAACGGGTATTTCTTTCTGTAGCTAGCCCTACAGTTCTGCCCCTTAAGTTCTTTTTCAGTGCTTATTCCGTTCAGTTCTTCTTGTCACATGATATCCGATTCTTCAACGTTGCATTTCCATAGTCAAAATGTCCTCAAACTTAGTTTTGAATTCTGTGTGAAGTGCATTTAAATGTTGAACATCATTATTACCCTGGACGTTTTTTAAAAACAAGTTGGGGAACTAGGAAAATTCGCGACTTCCAATGTGCAATGTTTTGCTTAAATATATTAATTCTGACGAGAAAAGGAACGTAGACTCTATTTATATACCTCAATTAACAACATTACGAAATATAAAAATACAAATACAATAGGTGAAATAAGGATGCTGGTCCGTATGGAAATTCACTTTGTTTTTTATACAGCCCTGGATAAATTATCTTATTATTATAATACTGTGATGCGGGTTTAAATTGCGTTTGAAATGACATGTGTTGCAATTAGTTATTATGTCCGATAATATCTTTGATGGTCGCTTCGCGGGCGGTAATTTTTGACTGAACCCCCGGGAACGGGGAATGGAAGAGAGGAAGGAGATCAGGAACAAAATGCATTGCCAATTAATAAACCGATTCCTTATTAAATAATCGATTCGCCGTCATCGGCGTAAACATTTACAGTTTTTTTCGAGGTTGATGAACTTTTGCACACTGACCTTTCTATGACGACTTTTTGCATCACAACTATGCCTCATTTCCTAATGCACCTATCCATCTTCACAAAATAGATTATATTCAATTTAAACGATATACCTTCTTTCATTACTTCACCTTGATTTCATATCTCAAATAAAAAGATTAAAAGTCTATAGTTTTCTCGAGCAAGCACTTTGAGTTATCGTAAAGATCGTAGGAAACTTTATTCATCACCGAGTTATTTGGAGAACCGAATCGGTCCCCTAATTCAGAGTTTTCACTTTCCGAGCGAAGTTAAAGCTCTTTTTTTCATTTTGAACCAATTATTAATTTTCTTACTTGAGCAAAAACGTATTAAATTTTTTTACTTATTTTTGCTCTGGTTTCCGAATCAATTTGCCCGGATTCTGTGGATGCAAAACAAAAATACCCACGTTAAGAATGTAGCTGTTATCCTCTTTTCTTAAGCTGACATTGTTTCAAGTGATTGATTGTTTAGTTTAAAAAAATAATGGACGGGGAGAGAAATAAAACTAGAATAAACACTCAAGTGTTGTTTCCTGTGAAAAGTAAAAAAAAAATTAAAAGTTTCCTGTTGTTTCTTGTGGTACAATAAAAATCAACATTTACCTTGGATCCGAATATTGGAGATTCAGTTGCCACCGAGGAGCAAAATCATTTATATATCATAAAAGGCATAAATCTGACTACAGGAAATGTCAAGATCTTTCGAACGGTGAGTTCTAGTTTTAGAGCTTATTCCGTCTGGACTTGAGGAGCTGACTGCAATAACAGCTTAAATGTACACAGGCTATTTTGGCTACGATCCTCTTTTTGGTATCTCCAATCACTTATTTATCATATCAGTTTTGTTAATATGACTTCTGGAGGTTTTACACAGACGGAGCTACACGCAAAAGTTACAAGTGAATATTACGCACGTCAAAACAAAATTGAATGCGCTTTACTCAAAACTACAATTTTCTTAATAAGTTGTTATTACATCCAATATTACATACACTGTACAGGTCATAGCAACTACCTTTAGCTCGTCACTTTATTTCCACCATGAGATATGAAGTTTTTAAATATCAGTTTAAACATATAAAGAAAAGACGTATATTGATCTGTTCGACATTATTCAACTTTTAAGTAAAACAAAAAGCGATTAAAAGAGTTTTAAATGTAAGACACGACCAAATAGTACCTATTCGATAAGCTTTAATGCAAATTTTAATTTGACTAAATTAAACTTCTTGTACAAATGAGGTTACCCAATAAATCTTTACTTGTTTTGCTTCTGGGTCTACACTGGCCTTCACAGCTAACATTTTTCAGGAAATAATGCATTGGGTTGCGTCCATGTTCCTCACGAATTCAAACAGACACGCTATATATGTACTTTAACATGAATATAAAATATCTTATTAAGCATCCATAACAAAGGAAAATAAGTGAATACTAAATTACAATTACAAATTAATTTTGCATTCAGCAAAAAAGAATTTAATTACGTAGTAATTGTGTTTACCATTTTAAGGATTTGATCTAAGTGCAGTAAACAATTTCGTTTAATTAGTTATGAATATGAATTTATATAAATCCATATTATATATGGATATATATTACAGAAATTAATTGCGGTGAGTATTTTATTTTGAGGAAACCAACAGCTAATATTTTGATGTTATGCAGCCATACATGTAAAAAAATTCTTAAAGCGATTTTTTTTTAAATTCACAACATTTTTATTTATTTCAATGGTGATAACGGTGACAGCCTGGCTGAGGAAGCATAGACATTGATAGTAGGTTTTTCTACGGAAAGGTGTCTATTTCGTTTTTAAACATGTAAGCGTACATAAAAAAAATATATATATACAGGGTGTATAGGCAAGTACCCGACAAACTTTAACCAACTATTCCTCAGCACATTTGGAGTAAAAAATGTTATGGGCGCTTTGCTGTCCGGTAACATTTTATTTCCATTAAAAACAAAAAATAAATAAAAAAATCCACACTCCCTCACTGTCATTTGCATTGTTTCTCGTGTTCAACAGCTGTTATTAGCAAGTGTGTCAAAAAGTGTCCTCGCTCTTTCGTACACACTAAATAATAATAGTTAAAAATGAGACGAATGGTGCCGTGCCATTTCGTTGTGATTGTAAAAGCGCGCCAACGTAGGTACGTACGTGCATTATTCAACAAAACTCGAACAAAATATTGCCAGACGGGTTTTCAAACTTTGACAAAGGATAAAACATTGGTGACTTGTGGTGAAAATATGAATAATAAATATTTTATTAAAAAAAAATGTTACCGGACAACAAAGTGCCCATAACATTTTTTACTCCAAATGTGCTAAGGAATAGCTGGTTAAAGTTTGTCGGGTACGTGCCGATACACCCTGTATATATATATATTCTATGTCACATATTATAGGTACGAAGTTATTGTATTTCAAAATATAAAACTATTATGTACGAGTACATAATATTATAATCGTATTTTATATTGCCATCCTAACCCAAAACTCTAACCTCTATTACAAGACAATCATTAAAATATAAAATTATTGCCTCTGTTTTCTCTAAAAGTTTTTTTTCTTCATCCTTGAGAGTTCTTTGTATTGTAAATCTAAATTTTCTTCAAAATCCGTTGATATTCCTTTAGCGTGTTGTGTTTTTTGGCTTGAATTCCCTCGGAAATGTAATCTGCCATAGCATGTTGGTCCTTCGAGACTAAAGTGCAGGTAGGTACAGTGTATGAAATTCAAAAATAGAAAACACGACAGTAAACACCTTTCAAGATTCAGAAATAAAAATTTTAAAAACTGCAGAAAACTTTGCTGGAACCTGCAGAAACATTCCCCAGTGCGCATTCTGAGGGAAATCACTGAATACGAAAGGAAAAGATTTTCCTTGGTTGTAAAGGAAATTTTACCCGTTGGAATGAGAATCGTCTCTGCTGCAACAACACGTTATACTTACTGCCGTTTCTTCTGACTACAGAAATGATTTTCATTGTGCTTTTCTAATCAAACGAAATTGTATTCTGCATTTAGATCAAGTCGTTAAGATGGCAAACACAATTATTACGTAATTAAATTCTTTATTGGTGAATGCAAAATTACAAAGAATATTCCAGGATTCACTTATATTCCTTTTTTATTGATGTTTCCTAAAACTTTTTTATGTTTTTGTTTCAGTACATCAATAAATAGAAATATTAATTCTACGAAATTAATCAGTCCTAATGGAATCTCAACCTACATGGCTGCATAATCTCATTTATAAACAACACGCGAACTTGCTTTGTTCAACTTGAATGACGTAAATGAAAAATTTACATCATCTTTTCATTACTAACGTTGAAAAGTCAAATATGAAGCTATGAAAAAAATTACTTTTCATTTATATATTTTGTAAAAAGCATTGATTTGGTAATTGATGCCTTTCCCTGACTTCCTAAACCGACTTACACATACAAAGTTCGCAAGCACTAATGGTCAAGTAACTAAGCTTCAAGACTGCTTTTGTCCTTCCTCTGATAGTTTAATACATCAGGGTTAGTATCAGAACTTATTTTATGTTCATGGTAAAAAAAAACCACCAAAATATCCAAAACCAATCATAAATAGAAATATCTTATCCATTATAGAAAACCTGTATTCTGGATCAGCAAAAACTCTCGAACCATGACCTCTGTCATCATTTCTCCTCAATGTGTTAAAAAAAATTGTTTGATTTACAACTTTTTAAAGGTTATTTCTATAGTCTTACAGTTTGTTATTAAAGTTTATTACTGTACTAGAGCTCAGAAATATCCAATAAATTGTCAAAAAGGAGACAAAACAAATGTCTAATAGGGACATAAGAGTTAAAGCCGCGTAGTAGTTATAGTTCAATCATAAAACAATAAAGAAATGAGACTTCACGAAGTATTTTTCATCTGTATTAGTTCTTTGGGCTAATATACGTATTACAACGAGAACGAGCTAATATTACCCGGTTCTAGGCGCATTCCGATATCATTCACGTTCCTAGGAGATGAAAATACCATACCCGGGAGTTGCCTTGGTATTTCAAATACAAACGTATGTACGTAGAATCCCTGTAGCCTGAACTTAATAATTGTGTTAACAGTACCTACATGCACTTACTGAACTTACATGAACCAGTGAACTAAGCGTGACCCCATTAATCTAATATAACATTAAATAATGTTGGTTAATTCAATTTGTTCCATGAACTACTTTCTACCTACTTACATAAAGGGAGAAAAATAAATGTACTTTTTTGTTTGGTATGTTTGGTAATGCCCTCTTCTATCAGGGGTTGGCTATCATTAGGGAAACCAACAACCTGTAGCACTTAGCCTAGAGAAACTCTCTCAGAACTGCACTCGAACCAGTCATGTGTATGTATAAACCATAAAGTAAGTAGTCTTTCTTTACTCCGTTTTTCATCGAATAACTTATTATGTTATCAACATCTTTTCAAAGCATAGTTTAGAATCTAAGCTTAGATCATGAATCATGACATAGAGTAGGCTTTGGGAAAATAAATTACGATAGGAATCTTCTACCAATAGATTTATTACTATATTTATTGTTTTGGTGTTTAATTCGTAGAACTCCATTTAATTTTTTTAAATAAATTAAAAATAAATCAAATTTAATAATGTTATAATCATTATTAAGTTCTGCAAGGATTTCTGTTATTTTTACAGTTTTTAGTGAGACAGTTTTTAATGTGCCATCATCATACTGTCGGCCTCAAAAGCCGAAACAGCTGTCACTTTAAAAACTGTTAAAATAACAGAAATACTTGCAGAACTTAATAATTAATATAACATTTTTAAATTTGATTTATTTTAAATTTATTTAAAAAAATAAAAAATAATAATAAAAAAATAAAAGATTTATTACTATTTAATATTCAATATCATTTGTTAAAAAAAATTAAAACGTCAATGGTTCTAAAAGCGTACTTCCGTTTTTATGTTGGTACCTTCGCGAGTTTATATAGTTTAAAATATTTGCCGATGGAGATACGTTTTCGATGGTTAATTATATCGATTAATCGACGGATTTGATAATTAACCTCTTCCTCACATTGCTTTACAGACTTTCCAGATTTTCCACGGAACCGATTTCAGACCGATTATATAAGCTATGGATTTGGGTAATTTCATAATGATTGGCATCAATATAAAACACTTCAATATTTAATTGTATTTTTCCTTTATTGGAAGGGTTTCTTTACCTAGAAAAAAACAAAAGTTATGATAAAGAAAAGGAAAGAAAACATAATTAGAAACCTTGAAAAATTGTGACCCAACTTGTCAGCGTTTTTACTATTATATATTTTGTGTATAAAAAAAAACTCTTCTTAAAATAAAACTAAAACCACGGCACTAATAGTAACCTGCATCATTGAGTTTTAAAAAATACCTATTGATTGACATATGTAGCAATCGATTTCTCAAATCCATATCACAAATGTTATTTTGGGAACTTAACGTTCCACAATCGGTCACTTGCTTGTAATTTATGATGAATTTCTGAATTTCGTCACTACAAAAATATCCGGTCTGCGATTATTTTGTAATTATTTTTATAAATTCCACACTTTATGTTTTTATTATACTTTACGTTTTTATTTAATATAGCAACACTGATATTGACGTCGACTTTCTGAAATTGACATTTAACTTTATTAACCTGTGTTTGCTGCCTGTAAACTTTTTTTCGTAGTTAAGAAGCAATCTTTTGGATTATACAATATCTATAATTCTTTTTACGATCTCGGATCCTACGGTATTCTAAACCATAAAACACATCCTGAACTTTGACATTTAAATTAATTGAAGTCCGTTCAATGCATTTTCTATTAACAAAAATTACGGTTTCAAAATACGATTAAAAAAAACAAGTGGTATATTCTAAACGACAAAATTATTATTCTTTATAAGCATCCGCTAAACTGCCAAAATAGTTTGCCAGCAGGTCAATTTCACAATACGAATTATTACACTAAAGCACGCATATAACTAGAAGCCACAATGTAGAACATGAATATATAACAATAACATTTCAAGTGACTACAAAGCATAATATACATACATTTTTAAAACCATTAAATTACCATGAATCATTAGAGAAGTTAAAACTTTTCACACACCAACAATAACATTATAATAAGATTTACTCAGAATGACACACTTTGCTTTCTGCCAATCAATAATACAGTATGGCATTTTCTAATATATTTCTATTTAAACCGTATTAAATTAAATTAAAGTCAGAAAACTAAATACATTAGACTTCTATCATGCAAAATTACAAATTTACAAAGATAATATTCCAAATAAAAATTCATCTTTTAAAATAAATAGATTATTCAGACAAACGTAAATACTCCCACCACCAAAATGTAAAAAAACACTAAGTAATTTTTTGAAATTCATATCCAGAAAGTATCCGAAATATAAATAACAACAAAGATTTCAAACAACACGTTAAAAAAACACACTGAAAATATAAACTGAGTAACTGGGCATATTACATAAAAAAATAATAAACAAAATATATTATACGCCTAGCTTTATTATGGTGGTACCTACATCTTATGTATAAAATTTGGTGAAATAATTACTCTGTTTTCTGTAAATTATGTAACATTATTATTTTTTTGAATATAAACCTATATATTTTTATTTTTTTAACTAAAACATGTCGAATTTAAGTTGGTTTACTCGTAGGTATGATGGATTCTGAAAATGGTGTTTTAAAATTCAGTATGTAAATTGCATCACGAAGGCAATTCGTTATTAGTTATTTTAAAAAAAAGAGAAACTTTTGGAATTCCATTTTGATATGATTTTTTTTTAAGAACCTTTACTTATTTCCTCTTGTTTATTTTTACCGGACCGGTTTCACCTTGTAACTGGAACTTCTGAGAGGAAGTAAGTTGTAAAAAAAAAAAAAATATTTTGTACAATTTTTTAAATTTTAAAATTTTCCAGTAATGTTGGCCTCACTGGGTGGCTTGCCCTTGCTTAAATGATAATTTCTTATTATTTCGTTTTTGTGCCTTTTGACATACAATACATATGTTTTATTAATCTACAGCAAAAAAAAAATCCGGAAAGCTGTGAATTTGTTTTCCGCATTTCTTTTAATAATCTCTTTATTAAAGCCAAGGCGACTATCAAATAGTAATATGGGGCCTTCGACTACTCCGGCATTCGAATCACGTTTACTCCTCATATGAGAAACCGCTTCACAGAATTCATGAAGAACATGATCGCGTTCGGACTAGTACTGGGCGTTGACGACAATTCGAAATATCGCCAACGCCGCTATCGTCAACAATTGTGGAATATAACCGTTGAAAATAACGCTGACGTTAACGCACTAATAAAAACAGTAATTAACAATCTTATCTTTTTAACGTTTGAACGTTGGGACTGTTGTTGTGACAACGGTCAACGAGCGAAATGCTATGTTTATGTTACTTGCCACCGGCAGAATCGCTCGACACTAGGCGCAACGTCTTGACCGTAAAGGACAGAAAAAAGACGCTCAGTACGGTGGAACAAAACCAAAATATCATTCGAAATTATGCATAATATCGCTAAAAAAGTGTTAACTGTTATACCTTTTTATTTATTTGACTTCAAGCTACTGAAGCAATACGTAGTCATAGACTGCGTTGCGTTTCGTTCAATAATTATTTTCGTACGAAATAATTGATCTATTTTATTCAACGCAACTCTTCATCAATGGCGTTGGGTGAAGACGGCATTTAGCTATTATTTCCAACGGTTAGTGATATCTTCATACAGTACTAGTTCGGATCCCGAAGAATACAAGAGTATATACTAGGTACGTAGCACTTACCAATGATGTTCTTTGAGAGTTGATAAGATTCTGTGGTGGCTCGTAGATACGAGATTTGCGACAACGCAAACCCATGTAATTATATTCCCCTTTCGGGATCGTAGTGGAAATAATTGTCAGCAATGTGGGGATTGTATTACTGGGTAGCTTCAAAAGCAGAGCTTGAATGCAAACAAGATTTATTTATTCCAATTATATATTTGACCGGTCGGTGGCTGAGTTCACATCGCGTTTGGATCCCACCCGGGCGTAGTGTGTTCAATTTATCTGCTGGCTAAGTCCTCCATCACAACACAAGCAAAATTCTCCGCTTACTGTGGTGGTGGTAGGAGATTTTCAAATATTGTCCGGTTATTCGTAACCCGGGAACGTTTGTCTTTCTTTAAAAAAAAATATATTTATCTGCGGCAGTTATTAAAGTGGTCGCACGCTTTATTGCAGTAATTAAGTTTTTTGTTGAGTCATCTCCCTACGTTCCAGTTTATAAAATACTTAAGATAGTTTAATGTTAAAAATAAGCAAATAAATTAATATTTAAAGTAAAAGATGTGTTCATATTAGCAGTATTATATAAATTAGATTTACTTCCCATTAGTTCAGTTGGTAGAGCGGTGCCCCGGCAAAGCAATGGTCCTGGGTTCGAGTCTTAGATGTGACCGTATTTTTTTCTGATTTTTCTGTTTCAGATTTTTTTTTAGGAATCACTAATATTGTCTTCAATAATTAAATATTACAATTGGATTTTTTACTCACTAAGTTATTCAAAAAAATAAATATTCATCCTAGACTTGCAAAAAAGTCAATAGATGTCGCACATTAAAATAAAATTAGTATATATTTATCTAAAGACACTGTCTATATTGCATTTAGTTCGCGTTGAATCTTGCGATCATACATAAAGATAGTTGCCAATAAAAATGTGCGGTGAGAAAAATGAAGGCAATGTTGTTAGTTCTTATTCGAAGTACTAGTATGATACAGTTAAATATAACCGAAGGAGATTCAGTTCCCATTAGCTCAGTTGGTAGAACGGTGCCCCGGCAAGGCAAGGGTCCTTGGTTCGAGTCCTAGATGTGACCGTATCTTTTTCTGATTTTTTTGTTTCAGATTTTCGTTTAGGAATCACTAATATTGTCTTCAATAATTAAGTTAATTATTGCTACCAAACTTTCTTATTTCTACATCTCTTATTGGGCAATTCTTTCATACCATATTTTTTTAAAAAAGGTAAACTTGAACTCATCCAAGTATTTTATTTTCTAGCATCTTACATGTTATTTGTTATAATTTTATTTTTCATTTACTTTCAAAACAGTTGTCATGAAGATGGCTGCTTTTTATTGCATTTAATTGCAATAATGGCTTTTACCTCCACAATGTTATTATTTTTCATAACTCGTATAGTAGCGGTTATACATGTGTATATACCCCACTATAAAACATATAACATTTCACACAGTCCAAAGCGATTAGTACGACGCTCTTTATAATTGCAGAAACGATAGCGAAACGTCTGATGTTTGCTTTCTAAATTTAAAATAATGTTTTCATTAAATTATTTCCGCGTTAAACCGCCGCGCCGACCCCGCTGGCAATGTTTGACCCTTTTTGACCCTCTGAATTTTTAAACTATAAAGCTATGTTTGTAATTAATTTCACTTCGCTAAATACCTAAAACCTGTTCGTTTATAAATAAAATGAGGCCTTTGTAAGGCTTAGTAGTTATTTAGTACTTATTAGTGTAGTAGAAATGTTCCAAATGGAAAACTTGTCGAAATGTTTGAAGCTTGTTTTGTGCTTCAGGCAAATATTGACCAAATAAAGTGTAGCTGTAAAAGAAAGAAGAAAAACTCAACAAGAAGCTTTTATAAATAGTTTTGGTACAGTAGTTCAAATTGTTTAGTACCGAGGTGTCAAATTATATTATCTGTAAGTTCCAGTTCTGCATCATGGCATGTTATAATCGGCGTGTTATAATTACAGATTTGACATCTTTGTGTTTTTCTCATGTTTTAGTTTATAGGTAAGTCGTGTTTGTTTAAACTTAATTCGCAAGATAGTAAAATGATAGGCGTCAATACAAGTTGAAGTGTTCGTGTTTAATATTGAAACAGTTTTATGATTATTCCACATTTCAATTACTGCTCAAATTGATTTTGTCTATGTTTTTTTGTTCCTTTCCTAAGGGTGTTCCTTTCCTTACCTTGGACTTAAGAAGATTTGAAAAAAATACGCAATTGACTTTTTATTTAAGGTTCGAATTTTCGTCGTAGTAGTCGTTGCATATTATTTCGCTTCTCCTAACAATTCATCTCGTAAAATAGTGCAAGTGATTTTCCCCAAGTTAAATACATTATTTTCCTGTGGTGGTTGTAAAATTGATTTCGAGCTGTAGAAATCTCTAATATTAACGGTGCTTATAATATCATCTTTGAACTATAAGTGCCCACGAAATCTTCCAGAAACCAACAGAACTCCAAAAGAATTAACATGTAAATTCTTGCTTCGATCACTCCCACTATTACTTGTGATAAATAAATACGATTGGTTGAACTTTTCTTCTCGTTAAAATACAGACCAAGTATCATTCGTCGGTACTAAACAGTTTGAATCAAAGATATTTGAATACAAGGAGATATGCTGTCGAGTATTTTTAGCGTGTACGAACACAGTGTGATTTTTATATATTAAGATTTGCGGCCATCATGAACACCAATCAGAATTGAATTGGAAATGGATTTAGCCATGCATGGTGAACAGATTCCGTGGTCGAGCGGTTAGGTTCTCGACTAACAAGCTAGAAGTCACGGATTCAAATCCCAGCATGCGCAAGTAAATTTTATTGTTATTTCACAAATTACTCATTTAAAATAACATGTAGTATATTTACGGCATGTTGCAAAGTGGAAGATACTCACAGTATCATCTTGTTGTAAGACCACCATTTGGCTTTGGCTGTGTTTGGTGACCAGATCTGAATAGCCAGGTACTTTCCCATTTTCTTCCTTCCCATCTTCTTCTCCTCCTCATTACATTTAGCCTCACAACATACCCCCGATTGGCGATGACATAGTCTCGCAGGCTGCAGATGGTTATAATCAGTAGGAACTCTTGGGCGGTTAAATTAAAAAAATATGTATATTGGAAGATGGGAAGGCATATTAAAATTAAGATTATGGCATCATTTTTAATGCTGTTTTTAAAACGTTAAGTTAACGATTAAAATTTCGTTTCAGAACAACTTCTTCTGAGAAATTACAGGAATACATCATGAAAGATTTGAAACATCTTTAAGAGGGTTTTATTACTGTTTGTACTATCCTGAATCATTTTTTTTTTTTAAAGTTTCAAGTGGACAACCATTACGCCATTAATAAAGTAAGATATTGATAGGTATACTCCCACACAATCACACTACAATCCTACTTCCAAGCAATGTTGTACTTTTTAAAATTTAAATCTCACTATCCTCCATTTTTGCATTGAAAACATCACTTACAATAAAAAAGCGTACTATTGCAAGAACACTAAGGCGGCTGCACAAGTGCACAACTGAACACTCGGTTGAATAAAATACAACATTTAGGTGATATCCGTGAACACATAACAGATGTATGGAATATATCGATGACACAATACAGATGTCTACTCACGAACTCAGTTATCTACGGCTAATATAGGTAATCCCTGAAGAAATTCTTTCGTTATTTTGATAAGGTTATTACTGATTTATGTTTTTGTTGTTGTAATTTCTTGAACAATTAAAAAATTCTGGTTATTCTGACAATCGATTTCTATGCTATTTAAGTTATCCTGTAATTTGATAATCATTTAGTTGAGGTTATTTATGTGTGTGTACAGATTGTTACCATTGGTAAATATTTCTATTTGTCATTATTATTGTCATAGCGTATTATTATTATTTTTTCCGACTATATGTCCGGGATAAATCTTCCCCACAGGAAAAACTAAACCCTTCCACAAACTTGTACAAATTTTTTCAACTTCTTCTTCAACTTCAACTTCAACTTTTCCACACACTTCCACAAATGATCATTTAGTCAATCCACATTATGCAAGTGCATTATATAAGCATAATAAATACAAAACAATACTAGAACAACACGTCAACTCACCAGAGATGAAATGGGAAAATAAATCACCGACTCCAGATATTTTCATATCGGAGCGTTCGGCTCGGTAGAACCTAACTGGATCTATAAATCCTATTTATCCCACAATATAATCTTTGGCAATCCTTCATGTATTTGAAATTAATGATATTTGCACTTTTATATATAAATACATATATAAATCTAATAAACCTAAATTTTGAATGAGAGAGCTAGGTATAATGCCAGTAGCCGAAATAACAAATGGTAATATTTTTATAGTCTGAGAATGCCGAATTCTTTTAATCTATTTTCCTAAATCTGTGTATTTCTTTTTTTTTCAGAAACAGATTTTTTAATATTACAGAGATTATTATTATTATTAGAGATTATTATTATTATAATATTATTAGTAATTGATACATCATTATTTTTTTAATTCTTACCTTTACATTGACTACACTAACACTCCACTTAAATCGATTACACTATAGAACATAATATTTATGTTAATGGAGCATGTTTATGCAAGAATATTTTTTTTAAATTTAAAACTGTCATACCTTTAGAAATTACATAAATATAATGGGATAGTTGTTAAAAACCTTAAACGTTTAAAGTTTCTCAAAATATGCTTACTTTACTGGTACCGTAAACACAACCTAAGCATCGATATCCTTTCAGCGACCTTAATATCACTTGTCATCTGTTAACAACACAAAGAATCAATTAAACCAATCAACATAATAACGACCCCTAATTACTCCATCAAATTCCAGTCCTCTTCTTGATGGATGAATGAATGAATGCTAATTTATTAAGAATCACTTCAAATTATTGGTAATCCGTTTAAAAACGGGATCGAAGGCCTTAACTAATAAATTAACTTGTTTCCTGATAAACTTTTTGTAAAATATGAATATATTATTATCACGATGTTGTAACACGTGTTCATGAAAATCCGATTTTTTTCACATTTCGTAATAATATATTACCAATGCAGTCAAATGCAAATGCTATTCTGACATAATGATAACATATTTGTAATATTCTAAAAATATATCAGAAAAAATGGTTAATTCATTAATTAATGCTCGCTATCTCGTTCTTCACCAGTTTACCACTATTTTGAATTCTTAATAAATTAGCAATACTCGTTTTTCTCCGTGCATAAGCCGCTAAATAGGTCGCAAAGATCCTGTACTGTAAGTTCTCAAAAATAAAGTCATATTTGATTGCAACCTACTAATATTACTGTACAAAAAAACACCTCATATAAAGGTTATGTAGGTATATTGCTTTCCGCCTAATCTCTTCCGTACCTTTGTGGAGCACATCAAGGAAAGCGTCCTTTTGATAATCGGACTTAACCTTTTCAATATTAAATATTAACTAAGCCTCTTTCAGTCTACATCCGTTTGTGATTTTTAAATCCTTACAATTGGAAAAAAGGTTCTGTATTGTAATACGTGTATTTATTAAAAAAAAAATCAAAAAGAGGGTTCGACGGCCTTTCACTCTTTTATCATGTAAACTTTTGTTTCTGTAATTCAGCGAATAAATTAGTTTGTAATGGTCAAATAAATATTATTTGGAGTTTAAAACCTTCTTGATTTTATTCCTTAATTACTGTTTAATATGTCGACGTTTAAACTAGAAATTGAAAACATATTGTTTTTGATCAAGTTACTAAATTATCATTAATCCAACCAACTTTTTTACAAATTACGCGATATGTTGAGGTTTATTGTAATTTACACAAAATTTTGAATTATCCTTTTAAATTCTCTACTAAATAACCGTACCTACATATTTCATAAAGTTATTCCATGAAGCATACAGTGTTTTTTAAAAGTACTTAAAATGTAAATTTTCTTTAATAGGTACCTACATTTATACTAATTTATTTTCGGAGTATTCTTTAGCCAAAGTTTCGGACACCATTACAGTGTCCGAAACATTGGCTAAAGAAGGTGGTAGCGCAACACGGCATAATACCCCAAAATAAATCACTCTAATGCTTTTGGCCTTGAAAATCTCTAATGACCTCTGAGGTACCTATATTGTTTGTGAGAAAAGTTCTGATCTTTTCCAATTTCTACGATGGCTAGTGGAATTTAAAACGGTATTAAATCAAATAAAAAAAAAATTTTTGTAAAACCACGAGTTTTTAATAATTTTTAGAACCGACCGGTTCGCTTTACTCAAGCATCTTCAGGGTACAAATTATTACTAATAAGGATGCTTGAGTAAAGCGAAACCGGTCGGTTCTAAATATTATTAAAAACTCGTGGTTTTAAAACAAACAATGTTTTATTTTATTAAATATGTCAATCCACAAAGTGATTGCTTTCTACAATAATATGGTATTAAATCATTTTATTTACATACAATATGACTGTATTTAAAATAAGAATAAGTGTTTTAAGGTGTTAAAAATAAGAATAAGTGCCATGCAAGGGTCCTGGGTTCGAGTCCTAGATGTGACCGTATCCTTTTCTGATTTTTTTTGTTTCAGATTTTCGTTTAGAAATCGCTAATATTGTCTTCAATAATTAAAATATTACGATTTGAGATTTCACTCAATTAAGTTATTCCAAAACATTAAAATATGTGTTTTTCAATTAAAATTCAAGATTTTTCTTACTCCAAGCTTTTAAAAAATATATAAATAATAATATAAAATTTTCTATCTTCTATTTTTTGTATTTCTTGTGTATTAACTATGTAAAAATTTCTAGACATTTTTGTTTTATTGAGTTTTATTTTTCAATGTACATTTGTTACATAAATTTGGTTTACTTTGCTACCGGTTTCGACACAACCGTGTCATTAACTAGCAATCTTAAAATTAACTTAAATATCATACAAGTATTATACAGGGAAACTTGTCAATAAAGGTGACTTGCAGGGTGCTTTAATCTTGTTAACTAAATTATTTGACTCCTCTCACCTTTCTACCCACCCCCCTCCCCCCTTCCACAACCCCTAAAATCACCCAACTCACCTTATAAAATCTAAATCTGTACTTGTATAATATTTAAGTTAATTTTAAGATTGCTAGTTAATAACACGGTTGTGTTGAAACCGGTAGCAAAGTAAACGAAATTTAAGTAATAAATAAAATTCAATTAAACAAAAATGTCTAGAAATTGCCAGGAAATACAAAAAATAGAATATAGAAAATTTTAACAAACTTATCTGGTTTATTTAAAATGATGACTAAAGTCTTTCAAACAAAGACATAATGATGTTAGGTATCGTGTGAGCCTTGCGTAGACTTCAACATTATAATCATCAACTAAAAAATTACCTGATTTAATCAAGTTCAAAACCTAAAAAGCTTAAGCCTAACAGAGGGCAGTAGTAGCCAATTTTAACAACCCCAATCATACATGCCAACATAGGTACCTTTAACTTTATAAATTTTATGTATGTTTCCAATATAGGGGGTCAGTCCACCATATCTATTATTTCACACAATACACAAAGATAATATTTCTTTACCGATTTCATACTGCTACTTAAATCTCCAGAATCTAACAAATAAGGATGTTTAAATTGTTTATCCAAAACTGCCATATAATGTCTGAGGTGAAGTTCATCAAAGAAATACTTCTTTATTTCCAATGTGGAGTAAAGATAAATAAATTGAATAAACAATAAACAGTTTTAAGTGATCTCCCAGATAAGCAAAGTTCTGATTGTTACCTGCCTGTACAAAATATAATATATTATTATTATAAATACACCGAGAAAACTTACTGATGTAAATATTGCCAATTCATTAAGACTCTCTTCAAATTAATTAATCTGGTTTAAAACTGGATTGCACGCCTTTAACGAATGAATCGACAGGTTTTCAAACATCCAACATATTGTTTCGAATTATTATAATCAATAATTATTTGCCTGAAACATAAATATCTTTGAAGAAAAAATAAATGCCGTTGACGGGAATTGAACTCGCACCCTTCTGATTGCCGGTCAGGTGCACTAAGCCGCTGTGAAAATAATAATTCATTTAATTCCGGTATTTTATTCCGAAATTATCGCGTATTGATTAATAATAGGTCAATAGTCAACTTAGGCTAAAAATTGTAATTGTAAAATAATTATATTGTTTCGAGTTTATTGGAAAAGGGATTAATTATTCACCAAACGTGTGGACTATAATTTCTGTATCGGCGTATGTCTATTTGATTTATTGTTCAAATACCTACGGAGGTACTTCCAATCCTATCTAACGGTAACTCATAATATTTGCCGTGTATTTTTTTTTTTTCATTACCGCCTTTATTGTTGTATTTTATTCTATTCCTGACATTTTTATTTCATTAACTTTTTTATTGAATTGTAAAATGGGCACCAAATCATGGGCAAAGAACCCAATCACACCACATGTATCACCTTTTATGTTCATAGATATTTAGGTGCACATCTCAGAACACAATTATTTTTAATTTCTATATACGACGACATTCAATTTAGGATAGTGGTGAATTTTTTGAAAGTTATAGATCTGCAATTTTTAAGTAAAAATATTTCGAAGGCAACGAGATTAACCATCTTTTAAACAACGACAATATTACGAATATTTGCCACTTCGCCGCTGAGTAGGTAATGCATTCTTTCTTCTTTCTTGCTAACAATATTTTTTTGCAATATTCGACTTTGAAGGAAAGAGAGGAACAAGGGAGATGACAATATTCTAGACGGGACCTTGTGATATGGAATAAGTCCTAAAGCTGTATCAATATTATACACTAGTAAACGTTCCGTTCGTGTTTTTCTTACATCACAATATACTCTATAATTTAGGTAATCCTAGAAAGATTATTCTATATTAGATATTTAAAAAGTTGGTAAAATAAGTCGGAGATGCCCGAGGGAGACAAGGGATGATCATTTTTTATCAAATACTTGAGTTGGGCCCTAATAAATCGGTAGTCACAATACTAGAAGGATATATACTAATAATATATAATAGAATTAAAGAGTGTGTACTTGATATAGTTGTGTATCAGTTATTTGTGTGTATGATAAGCCGCACATAATGACAGTATAAATAAAATATTTTAACAACCAAACAGCAGAATGGTGGCTCTTTTTCGAACCCACGTGCCTCTTCTAGAATTGTTCCAGATACATTTTCTATAGATTGTTTCTGTGTTCTGGTAACTACAAACCGTGCATAATGGCCCGTGTTTGCCCTCTAGCTAATATCTTTCTCCAAACAACCAGGCTCATGCCTTGAAATAGAAGAAAATTCTCTACTGAACATCAAATTAACTTTGCCTCGGGTGTTATCCCAGTTATTCAAAGGTTTACCTTGATTTATTTATGAGGGGAAGAGATATACAACTTCCTGTTACTAAATGGAAAAAAATTACCTAAATGGTAAATGAATATTTTTTAGGTTCAGCAGGCACAGTATGATTAAACCTTTAAATTTTTCAAGTACATATTTTTTGTTTAATCTTACTTTTTTAATTTTCTTGTCGTAATTGAATCAAATGAAAAAATAAGAAATATTATTTTTCGGAATAACTTATTGAGTAAAACCTCAAATTATAATATTTTTAAATATTGAAGACAATATTAGTGATTTTTAAACGCAAATCTGAAACAGAAAAATCAGAAAAGGAAACGGTCACATCTGGTAGTTCTTATTCGAAGTATGATACAGTTAAAAGTGACCGATGAGGATAGGGTCCCATTAGCGCAGTTGGTAGAGCATTGTCCCGGAAAGACAAGGGTCCTGGGTTCCAGATGTGACCGTTTCCTTTTCTGATTTTTCTGTTTCAGATTTGCGTTTAAAAATCACTAATATTGTCTTCAATATTTAAAAATAAGAAATACGTAGTAATTTAAAAAGATTCTTTTCTCAAAACAAATTAAAATTCTGAATAGTTAAATTTCAATCTTAGTGACCTAACCCGCTCTTTGCAATTATATATTTATATTATAACGAGTTCATTTTATGTTATGAATATGACACCTTAATAAGCTCCACAAATTTAGAGACAAAGCTTTTTTTGTTGTTCTTGTCCAATAACAAGCAACATAGATCTTTACAATTTTACGTTTTTAAAAAAGGTGACCATGTTTCGTATATAAATATATAATTCAATATTGTTTGTAAACTATTACTTTTCTTTATCATCATTTAATTATATTAACTTATTAGATATACCTACCTTCTATCTCCTTCCCCTTCCCATTACCTTCAGCCTCACAAAATACACCAATTACGGATGCCATAGTCTTACTGGCTCCAGATTTTAGGGAGCAGTTGGGACTCTTATGCGATATTCACATAGAAATACAAATAAATTAACCATTTTATTCGACGTTACGGAAAACTAGGTTGCTAGTGTACAAACTTTTCGTATTTTCAAATTCAATCAAAGTAGTCCCTTTCTGAAAACAATAAACCGTATCTAAAAACAGTTTAATGTTCACATTGTCTATCTGCATCATCAAGTGCACATAAATACCTATCTGCTACATGTATTACCTATCTACTTACTAAGCAAGTATGTCTTTATATATTCCTATGTGTCCCGTGGGGATATATACTCTCATAAGCCTTTTTTCAAAATTATTGTTTTCTAAATCGGGAAATATTTAATGAAACTTTTTTTTTCAATTTGTGTAACAATGTTGTTTTAGTACTTGACTTTTTCTTAGGTCGACTAAATAAAAAAAAAAATTTATGAAAATTGCTAAAAAACGCAGCTTTAATGAAAATAGTATATTATTGAAAGTTTGAGAAAGTTTTAATTATTGTAGTGAATTCTGATATTACCCGATAATTTCCGCATAGCGTAAATTTATTCAGTTTTCCAAATGTTACGTCGACCGATTGCAAGCGACTATGAATGCACAGTTGAATCTTGTCCATGTTTGAGCGCCACGATACGTCCAAATGGGCAAGTTACAGTTACGGTTAAACTGGCAACACGTTACCGGGAAACTGCTAGCACATACCGGTAACGGTAACTATGTATTGAATATGGGAAACGCTCATCTGTGTCCTACAGAGAAGTAAGCATAAATTATTCGGTATAGAGGATGTGCAATGACCAGATTGATACTTATTTCAAACTATATATTTTCAATTAAATACAATATACAAATATTTTTGTAAAGTTTTCCGAGTTACGAATAACATGAAAATATTTAAATTTTAGAATAGTTATATTTTTTTATTTTATTTAACGGCAATATACAGTAAAGTAAAAATGATACAATTTTTTTTTATTTTTTTTTTTTATTTTTTTTTTTTATTGTTGATACATTTTTTTTACAATATTTCATATTTCAATTCAGTAATGTTGGCTTCACTGGGTTGTTTACCCGTGCTGAGGCCCCCATTTTATAATTTAAGAATTTATACATTTAAAAAAAAAAAGAAAAACAACATTAAAATAAAAATAAATTTAAAATAAAAATAAAGATTAAAAATTAAAATATAATTATAACACTAAAAGAAAAATATCAAAAGAGAATGTAAATCGGCATTTATAATGATATATGTGTTTGTGCGTGTTGCGTGTTTTATATATTTTTTTGTGTTGCGTGTATATATATTATATATACAATATATATATATATATACAATATTATACATACAATATATATATATACAATATTAAGTAAAAAAAGATATAAAGTGATGTAGTTTGTTCTCAGTCCTCCTCACTAGGTATTCCTGTTCCGAGGCGGACTGTAGTTTGTTGTATTTGTGTTGATCATGATTTCCTCATCTTCTAATTTATTGGTTCCCACAAAACATAAAATAAATTAAGCAAAAATTATTTATGTTTTTTGTCTGTAGGTTGCGTTGGGGTTACTTCATTAAAAGCATCGCAGTAACATCGTGCCCAAATTTCAGTTCTTCTTTGTATCTTATGTTCTCATAATTTTATCAAAAAGGTATAAAAACTTCGAACAGAAATATTTTCGCTTGATGTGGAAAATTTTACCCAATACGTGTTACAGCTGAACCAATAATTTTTTATGAAAGTTGTTTCTCTATTTGATAAGAAAATATAGTAAATTTTTCGTTTTTAATTTAAAAGTTATTACAGACATACAGACCTTTTCGCAATGAACATATTTTATTTAGAGAAGGCAAGGTAGGTCAAAAAATTCAAAATTCAAAAAACATTTATTGAACAAAAATACAGAGAACAAAAGGTATAGCTTATAGGTTACATCGTATTTCTTCCAGCTAACCCAAAAAATACACATTATATTACAAAAACCCAACAATTTCATGTTAACATTTGTAAATAAAACATTTAAAAAAATTAAAAACAGAGGTATTTAATTTATGTAAGGTATTAATTTAAAGTGTAGTGACATTTGTTAAAAAGAAATGTTTTTAGTGAATATTTAAATTTAAGTATGTCGGTTATTTGTTTGATACTACGTGGAAGGTTGTTATATACGTTAATGGCCATGTAGTGTGGTCTTTTTTGAAATATAGTTTTGTTTGCTTTTGGGATTAATAAGTTTTCTGTGAACCTTGTAGCGTGTTTATGTTTTGAGTTTTTTTTGGGGACATTTTTGGAGATGATCGAACTAACAGGCATAACTCCATTATACGATTATATATTTCCGTCACTTCCGTCAGAAGTCTAAGATTCTTAAAAATTGGTCTACATTAATCCAGGTGATCAGAGTTTGTAATTTTTCGTAGGCATCTCTTTTGGATTATAAAAACGTCTCTGGCGTTTACTGAGTTTCTCCTAAAAACTATTCCGTATTCATAGTATGCAGTGATTACTGACTCAATGTTTAAAATATTTTTAATGGTGCCTAGAACAAAAGAAAAGCTACTGATTTTTGCTAGAACATTAGATAAATGTTCTTTCCAGTTTATATTTGCATCTAGTTGTATTCCCAGTAGTGAACAAGTTTGGAAAGGTTCGTTTGGGAAGGTCGGCACCCGTTATGAGTATTGAATTCCTCCAGCCAGCGTCCAGCTGCCGATCTAGGATCTTATCCACGTAGCTATCTATCACCTTTACATACCTACCATTTTATCATCTAATATACGCTTAATATTTTGTTTAGAGAAGGCAAGGTAGGCCGGCACCCGTTATGAGTATGGAATTACTCCAGCCAGCGTCAGGCTGCCGATCTAGGATCTTATCCACGTAGCTATCTATCACCTCCACACACATACCATTTTATCATCTAAATATACGCTTAATATATTTCCATAAAGTCAGAAAGAAAATTGTTTCATCTCATATTTTAATAATCCCTGAAGAAATGCCTGACGGGTTTTTACAGGTAATCCGTAGAACTTGTTTTCGGAAACTCGATTCCTCAATTTACAAATACTAGACACTTCAAGTGAGTTAATAATTCAACGCCTAAACTCGTGTGAAATTCAACGCTCGATCTTGGTTGTTCACTTTAAAGTAGGTTCTTCTATAATTTAAGCACTTTTTTACTAGTTAGGAATGGCTCATTGGAAAATGCTCCGGATAGAAAATATCTCTGCTAAAAGTTTGCTAACTAAAGATATCTCAGAGTAAAGTAAGAAGTGGAATTTTACAGGAGAAAACATCTCAAGGGAAACAACTAGTGCATATTTTTCAGCGTTTTGCAAATAATTAGTCGCATAAAGTGTTTCTTTGCGTGACAGCTTCTGAAAAAAGTTGAAGTTATAACTTAGGTAAAACTTTTAAAATAAAATTCATAGTCCTGGATTTATTTGCGCAATTATTTTATGACTTTAGCAGCATCGGTAATATATATTGATATATATAAAGTAATAACAGCAATAAAAAGAGTTATGTAATGAAGAGTAAAGATAGTCACTCTCATAGTAAATGTGGGCTTGGCCTATTTCCCAATAGGAGTGTATCGCTCGCTATACATTCCTATTGGGAATACTGGGGTTGACTCTAAAGTGGAGTTTTGTATTTCTTGAGTATTTACTACGTAACAATTTATAGACATTTTGTTTTGATTGGTTTATTTCAGTGTATACAGGTTACTTTTTATATAAATTCGCAACCGGTTTCGACATGTCAAATGCCAATGCTATGTTAATGACACGAGCGTGTCAAAATCGGTAAGTGGCGGATTTATTCCAAATAGAGAACTTTTTCTCACAGAAAGTTCGAATATCCTGATAAGTCAAGGCCATTCCATGTCGATCCCTTCCCTGGCTTTTCAAGCCGGACATGTGTGGAGACGGCTTCAGCCAGACGAGGAATTGAAGTAATATTGTATGATTGCATGTTCAAGAATTATATATCGGATGTTAGCGATGTACTTGATTAAAATCAATTTAAATACTTGAATACATGATATTAGTTAGGATAGCGTTAGGTAAAAAACTAAATAATTCCCTTTTTCCTTTAAATATCATTATCTTTTTTTAACACATAAACCAGTGATTCCTGATATTATTTGGAGTTTTTAAAAAAAGTTCATTGAAATTTTGGTCTTCGGTGACTTATGAATGTATTTTCTTCCAATTTTTTTTTTCTAAAAACATTCATTTTTTAATTATTTTACTTGTCGTCACTGGTCACTCGGCCAAGTAACCGCCCAACTTTCTATGTTTTGTTGAAAAAAAAATACATCCAAAATTTCGATGAGAATAAAAACACATTTACATGTTTTACTCCAAATAATGTTAACTGGTTGAAGTAAGTCAAAGTGCGTCCCTTAACACTCTGTTTGTTAATTTATGGACTCAGACATAGGTGATAGAGTTGTAACAATGGAATATGCGATTATTTCAAGTTCCCGACACGATTTGCCTAAATATTTGCAAAGCATATCTTCTAATCTTTCAATATTTTGTTGAGAAGTAAAACTAAAGTTGGTAATTTGACAAATGACAAAAAAGTGTAGCTGCTTTCTTCAAATCTTGGTAAATATATGTGTATTATTTGAAAAACCCCACTTTCTCGATAGCCCTGAAGAAGCTTGAGATAAGCGAAACCTGCTTGACTGTCATTTATTAATTCAATAATAAAGTGGTGTATTACAAAGTGCGTTATTTCATTTATTATATAATGTCACACCCCAAGTATTTCCTTCCTGGGAATAAACATATTTATTTAATAATTATCAATCTCTCGTATTGCACACTCAGTATAAGACTATACGATTATTATGTCCAAAAGATTTCTGCTGAAGTCTTTTAATGGTTACTGATTATTATCATTGTCATCTTGAAAAGAGATGTAAATTTGAAATTAGCAGTAACAATTAAGAACTCCTTTTGTTTTATTATTCATACATTAAGAATAATGACTATCCATCTTTAGTACAAAGCATTTGCCAGTGTAAGTACTCATTAATCAGCGGAGAGAAGGTGGAATAAATAAGCCATGCTAATAAACGATCAGAATAAATAATTGATGTCAATCGTTTCTGACGTTTTATTATTTAATTATTCTGAGGATTTGTATTAGTAGCGTTACCGCAGTACAATAATTTGCAAGTGAAATATAAATAGGGCGTAAAATATTATTATCTTATGAATCGTCTAACATTCGCTTCCAATGCAATTACTGGAAAAACATTATTTTCAATGGAAAAGAAATGAATAGCTTATTTTCTTATATATATTTTTTTTATTAACATTTGAGGTTATTAGAGCAAATAGTGCAATTTTAATTGCTTATTTATAAAAATAATCAGCAACATTCCTTGGAGTCTTCCTTTTGTTCTTAATACTAAAGTATGAGATGTCTATTCACTATTTTGAAACTTATAGAAGCACTTTACCAATTTATTTTACCAGACGACGCCCAAAATTCTGCATCCATTACTTACTCAATTTCAAATGTCGCGGTTTTGAATCATCATGAACCATTTATTTAAATATACACATGCTTAGATTTTGTATAGGTTTAGTTAATTATTTCAGCTATCGCCTCGGGGTTAATTAAATTTCAACAGAAGTGTTGAAATGGGTGACGACTTTAATCCTCGCTTATCTCCATGGCTTACGATTAACACGAAAATTTACACCTTTGGTTACCTAGTCCCTCCTTGATAATTCAAGGCAATAAACAACACTGTTTAGCAGAAAGCCTGGAAATCAGTGGCGTAGAGAACGTCTATGCAACCTTGGCGTAAAGAATGCCGCCACAAACCCAGGCGCGGATTTCCAAAATTACTGCGTCAGGAAATCACTCATTTTATAATTCTCTAATGCCTGACTATATAAGTAAATCAATGCGCGAAGACTAGATTCCCGAATCTATGATGAGTCAGTCTCTTCGTTGAAATTGTCGTAATAATGGTTGTTGGATCTAGGCAGGACTGATTCCGAAATTATACTAAAAAATGTAATTTGAAATCACGAACCCCTCTATATATCTTTTTTATGTATCTTTTTATGTATCTTCGTTTTAACATACTTATTTTAGCTAGTCTTAAATCCTGTATTCGTCTAGGATAACTTGAAACCTGTAAATTTGACTGTCCTGAAACGGGAATCCTTCCTAGTTGGACATTCAAAATCATAAAATATAATCAATATTATAATAAATAAATAAATTAAAAAATACTGTTGTTAAATGAATTAAATGAAATTTGTAATTGTTATGTACTTAAAAGCCTAGTAGGGCGTCAATAAATAAATAAATAAAATATAAATAAATCTTTTCAGATGTTTCGTAATCTTCCCGAAATAAGTGTATTTTATGTATAAGAAATCAAACGCGTATCATTAAATAATTGAACACCAAGGTCAAGAAGTAAAAATTAACATCAAATCTGAATAAAAATACTTCATTTAATTCTCATTTAACTAACCATTTTTGTAACGTCTGGCAAACTAATTGAAATAAAATACAAAAATTGGTAATGCTTGTTTAGTCGCTGTATAGGAATCGAATCCGCAACCTTAAACGTACTAATAATCCATATTTTTGGCTCCAAATAATGAAAACTTTTGTGTGGTATAATCTACTTGCGTTATAAAAGTTATATCCATCTTAAAAGAATTATCTATTCAGTAAGTATAGGATTTCCAATCTAGCAAGGAAACTCGATAAAACACAAAACATTATAATCACGGCACGCCTCTGACTTTGTGTTCATATTAATATTTAGGAACTATGTCGTAGACGAAACCCAAAATTCGGCTTGCGGCGTAAATATGATTTACGACCAACATCACGTAGGCATACCTAAGCTATTGACATTTTAGCATAATTTGACATCAAGTACAAAACATTATTTGATCGAATTTTTAAACGTGTATTAGAGACGAGATTGTAGGATCGGGTTTGCAAACTTGCCCGGGGGATAGATAATCGTCAGTACGACACTGTTGAGAAAATTATAAATTGTCCATGAGGGGAATTTCATAGAGCTGTTGCGAATTCCGAGAATGCACCTTAAAGATACTACATTTTGAATGGTTTACTACTTGTATAGGAATTCGAGCTATTCATATGCCTGTAAGGTTCTTAGCTGCTATTTGAGACTTGAGCACTGAAAATTTCTGTGTATTTTGCTTAGTATTTGAAATGATATGCTGCTGCAAGTTTTACACTATATATAAATTATTTATTTTTGTTTAAATAAAAACAAATATTCCCAGTTTACGAATAACCATATATATTTGAAAATTTCCTACTACCACCACAGTAAGCGGAAAATGTTGCTTGATGTAGAACTTAGCCAGCCGAGGAATTGAACACACTACGCCTGGGTGGGACCCAAACGCGATTTCAACTCAGCCACCGACAATTGTTTTTCAATAATTGTATTCGGTGGACGTTTCGCACAATGCTTTTTTCGTCCAGTTTCCAGGTGGGTATAAAATGGGTACTTTTTCATAAGAATTCGGAATGAAAAAGACGTGTTCTATTTTGGTACAGATTTTCGTGCAGATGAATTTTTCTTAAGATGGCAGACAGACAAGAAACCCCTGAACAAATAATCCGTAGAAGTGTGATCCATACCGATTTGAAAGAAAACTGATGTCTTCAACTCACATAAGACCTTTCGACTCCTGCGCCCGAGACAGACACATGATAATGGTTCTTTTCAATGAATTACTTCAAAATTGTTTCCGTTATTAATTTTGAATTGGAAAAGATTGATCACATTTCACTCGAAGTAAGAGAAATCTCCCCTTTTTCCGAAAACAATACACAAGCCCATTAAATCATTCTATCTATTTATCTCTTTAGCCTGAGAAACCAAATAAACGAACATCTTTCAATTATCGTGATTCATTTTTGGGGTATTAGCCCACCACCTTATTTAGCCAACGTTTCGGACAGCACTACAGTGTCCATCATCAGGTCAGGTTTCTGTCCAAAACGTTGGCCAAAGAAGGAGGTAGTACAACACGGCATAATTCTCCAAAAATAAATGATTACAATACTTTTAACCGTTAAATTCTCAAATCATATCGAACATCGTCGTACATCGATCCTGCGAACTACACATAACAGGTTCGTGTATTTTATAAACCAAATAATTTTGAAGTATTTAAAATGTTTCTTCCATAGCGAAGTCCCCAACGTAAACGGTTTAAACGCGATATTCTCAGAATACTAATTAATATTAGATTAAGTTTATTTACAAAAGATAAAATTTCTCCTCGAATGCGTAAGTAACTAACAGCAAAAGCGAGTTTATACCTAACTTATTATTGTTGTAAAACCCTTTTGTAAACATTCACAAATAACTTTATATTATTATCATTGGCAGAGAGAGTTCAAAAGGTCCCTTTATTTGCTGGGAATTTGTACATTTTTTTTTTTTTATATTAACTCCACACAGGAGGCCCTGAAGAGAATAATTTCCCTCAGGGCCTATGTCATCTTTGGGGATGCTGTGTGGAGGGTCTTTTTGTGGAGAGGAAGGAGTGAACATGGGTCTTGAAGAGTCCCATGTTGTAGGAGGGAGGAAACACAGAGGCCGGCAGTTCGTTCCACAGCCGAGCTGTTGAACTCAAGAACGAATCGTAGAAGCGACCCGTTCTCATGTGACAAATGTCAACCGTGTACAAATGTTGGGCGCGCGTTCGGCGTGTATCCCGACTACGCACCGGTGCGGAAGGGATCAATGACGCTAGTTCCTCAGAGCATCTTCCATTGTAATACCGATAGAATAAGGACAGCATACCTACCCGACGCCTGTGCTCTAAAGATTGCAGTCCGTTTGTTAAGATTGGGGAATCTATCAAACGGACCGCCCGTTTTTGCACAGAGTCAAGGGTTTTTTTCAGGTATTTAGGGGCTCCGGACCAGAGATGGCTGCCAAATTCGACAGTAGGGCGCACTTGTGATTTGTACAGGGTCAGCAGTTGTGTACTATTAAAGTATCTGCGGGCCCTGTACAGTACGCCCAGCTTCTGAGAGGCCAGCTTTACTCTGGCTTCGATGGAACCCCCATACCTGAGCTGGTCACTTATAGTTACACCAAGCATATCAATGGAAGGCTTGTTCGGAAGATTGCTTCCGTTGAAGGAGAGTAGATTATCATTTAGATCCCTTTTAGACGTAATCAGACAGGATTGGGTCTTTGAAACATTAAATTCGACGAGATTATTTTTACCCCAGGAGGAAATACTCTCGAGATAACCGTCCATTCTCTGCTTCAAAGCCCTCCGAGCCGTTGGAGTTTGTGTGCCCTTTGGGGGCTTATCAAACAAAAAGCTATCATGAACTGTACTGTCATCCGCGTAACAATGAATCGGTGCACATGTCAAAAGGTCATTGATGTGGAACAAAAACAAAGTCGGAGACAGAACCGATCCCTGTGGGACGCCAGCATTTATAGAGTGTGAGGATGAGGTGAAACCGTCAGCAACTGCCTGAATCGACCTATCCCTTAAAACATAAATCGTGTACCTAAATAATTTCAAAGGTGGGGAAATAGAATTAGAAAATCTGGTAAAGTAATTACGATAAATTATCACTCGTTTATAAATACCTGCAATCTAGGCTTCTCAACCTTATTTGTCAATGAAACATTGAGGTACATACATAGATATAACGAACGTTTTGGTGATGAGCCTTGTAATGTGTCACGCAGGTAAAAGTATTTCACTCTTGAACAAATTCATAGATTTTAAGAGTAATAATGCAAATTACGTAATTGTTAAGAGTTTTGGTTCAAATATATGATTTTAGTAACTATAAAGTAGTGATTTTTGGCATCAAAGAACTTTGAACGGCTTCTATGTTGGGATTTCCTTGGTCCACGCAATTCTTTTCAGCTGTCAGAATCGTTGCCATCTTAAGCTATTGAACTTTGAAATATTCATTTAACTCTCACCATTTATTGATCTAGTCGGATAGTCGTGTTAAAATATTAATTAATTGTGTATTTGCACTTGTTTCAGTTGAAAGAAAATAATTTCTTTATCAATCGAAATTTCACTTTGTCATATTGATTTAATGACAAAACACGTCGATTATTTTGATCAAATGGTGGTGTACAGAAAGTGATTTTATTTCATTAAATGAAAGAATAATTACCCTTGTGAGATTCAAAACATTAGCTAGATCTAGAAAAGTGTGTTCTTTACCAACAACCTTCATCTTCCACATCTAACAAGCTCATAATGTCACCCCACTGGCTCCAAGTTTTAGTAAAACAAAATACATTGTTATTATTATTTACAATATTTTGTTACTCACATGACTTTATTATTTGAGCAATAATTTCCTCACCAAACCCAACAGCCTTATCTCTTTATAACGATGTTATAAATTTGTGTTTATTTAAAAAAATAGTAAAATGTTTATTTTTAGAGAAGCTTGACGGAGAACTTTTTATTGCAGAAAAAATAAATTAAATCGACATTTTACAAATGAGCATAAATAACGTCCCATATTTTTCTTCGAGTATTTAATACATTATTTAATAACCTACATCAAAGTACTGACAAGCATTTCCCGAGTCCTGCGGAAAACATAACATTTATTCGACCTCAAGAATTCTGACCTCCGACCTTTCGTGATCTTCTTGAGAATGGCACTGGATGCTTTGGCATTTTGTCATCGAAAGATCGAGACGTTATTCGGTGAAAGCATTTTCAATTTGTGGTATTTCAATACTTCTTCAGATAGAAAAATAAACAGTTCCTTCGAGTCTTCAATATTTTTTTTCATAGACGACTGTTTCATAAACACTAGTAGAAAGCACCTGAAAGTATTTCAGTTTCACTCTCTTTCAGGTGCTTACAGTTTCAAACAAATAATTATATTATTTTAGGAACATTGACTTAATTTATAACCACGAATTTTCTATAACTAACCGGTTTTGCTTAAACTATTTAATTTTGTTGTTTCCTTAGTACACCGGTTTTGCTTAGTACAAGCATCTTCACGGTATAAAATTAAACTATTTAATTTTATACCCTTAAGATACTTGTACTAAGCGAAACCGGTTGGTTATAGAAAATTAAACAATTGGTGGTTTTAATCAAATTAATTATTATCAACTAATTCCAAAATTATATGTGTGTATGAGTGAAATTTGGGCCACATTGTTTACATACAGAGTACTTATTTTCAGCTCGGTTATATTTGATCATTACTACAAAATGATTTACGAAGCTATTTCGGATCAAATTTGCTATAAAAAATAAGACAAAACGCTTAATTTTTTTTTCGTTTTTATAGAACCAGTTTTTTGACAATGTTTTAATTTAGCATCTTAATTTTACAAAGGTAGGTAGGTGTGTGTAGACTTATCTTTTTTTATTATTTAATATCATAAGTTCCAGAGTGGTCGATGTCAGAATCAAAAGTTAAAATGGCTTTTACCGTTTGATGACTAGTTTTGAATACCTAGGTTTTCCTAACTTTCCTTTTCCCCATCCCTTTACCTTCTCCACTACATTCAGCATCACAATTTACCCCAATTGGATACGCTATAATCCCACTGGTTCCGGAGAGTAGCGGTAGAGTAGAGTAGACTCTTGGCGGTATTCACGTAAAAAGACGTGTTTTTAGGTGACCACTCAAAAATGGAGTATTTTCGGACCCTGTTTGGAGCAAAGCAATTCGCTGCGAACAAAGAACAAAACAAACTATCACATTTTAAATTTTCCTTAAAAACTCGTCCAAATACATCCCACATGTCACAGTATTCTCTTATGGGAGTATATTTTTTCGGTAGCGGTAGAAAAATGATTATATTCAGTTGAAAGCGTTCCGTCTGATTAAACTTGTTGTGTTAATAAATTCCGAGTGAGCCACTTAGGGCTGTGTAAATATTTTATGCGGCGCTTTAACTTTTTCAGTCGCATTTACTTTACGTTTCAGTTTGTACTTTCTTCTTCGGAAAATAAAGGAGATATCTCTGGGAGGAACAACCAACTTGATAGAATAGAACATTTAAAAATCCCAGGCAAGCTTGTCAGTTCAGTCTCTGCGGTCGAGTAATCAAGATCTTCGACTACTAGAGGTAGCGTCTTCAAATAAACAATTTAACAATTAATTCATTAAAAATAATGTTAAGTATATTTGCGACGCATTCTAGATTATAAGATATGCAGGATGTCCGGGGGTAAAGTTCACAAACTTCGGATGGTGATTCTACATGATAGTACAAGTAAAAAAGAAAAAAAAATCTTAATGTCAATGTTTCAAGCTAGTTTTTAGGCATAAAAGTTGAATTGTTCGCGAGGAGAAAATAACATTCTTCCACCGAAAAACATTTTCGTACGGGAAAAAACAACGGAATTTCAATACGTAGAATCACCTCCCAAAGTTTGTGCAATTTATCCTTGGACACTCTGTAGACTATCGCGATGGTACAAGACAACCACTATTCACTAACTAACTAATCATCACGCCGTTTCTCCGTATTGGTAGGCAGAGAGGACGGACTGTCAAACAACTCGGTCTTGGCACACACTCCTTGCCGCTTTCACATTCATACATCGTCTCATACATACTCTTCTATTATTCTGACTCTTGACATGGCCCGACTCAAGTATCTGATTCACTCGATCGTGCCAGGGCTTTCTCGGGCATCCCCGACCACTGCTGCCATTCACATTTGCATCACATATCGCTCATTCGCTCTACATGCCCAAAGCATCTAATCGTCCCTTTCGTAATCTTACTAATTACGCTTACATCAGCCTTGCATTCTTTGCAGATCTCCACATTTCTCACAAGATCATACGTGGTTTTACCACACATATGCCTTAAGGATCTCATTTCTACAGCATCAAGTCTTCTTTCGTCCTTTGGCTGCAAGTTCTATACCTGACTTACATATATCAGGGTAGGTACCAGCACTCCATTGTGGACTGCTAGCTTCGCTTCTTTGGACCCAAAAGTGTTAAGGTCGGGTGTTTAATTCAAAGTACAGCGAAATGCAAATTTTTCAGAACTTTATCTCTTAACTCCGATTTTACATTTAAAACTTCAAATTTAACAGTACAGAATATCATACATGTTCCGGACGAATGAGATTTTCTGACAAAATTTCATGTTATTTCATTTGAGTATCGTATTAACATAGGACCAAAACTTTTTTTAATTTTCGGATAATATCGAATTGTACCAAAGATATAAGCCGTTAATATTTTATTTGTTTGACCGATAATCGTGTGACGACATGATAGTCCTATCGAGAGGTCCTTCGTGACGTCATCTTTCTAGTATCTTTTAACAACCCGCCCTAAGTCTTGTTTTTCATAATACCTTAGCACCATCAAGCCGTGAATGGTAAAGAAAATGCTAAAACTTCATCTCCCAGATATGCGTAGGTACTGTAGGTAGCCAGCTTATAAGGTTTAACAAAACAACTTTATCAAAAACATTGTTTTTAATTAGGTATTTTAGCAAATGGTATGGTTTTAGTCTTTGTGAAATGGAACGAACATTAGTGTGTCTTATCGTGTTTTTAAATAGTTTTTTTTCATAAATCCATAACTCATGATGGAAATATTGCCATGTGCTTAAAATCAGTAGTGTTCTGTAAGAAACATTTGCAAATTTCTCCAGAACAAACCGTTTTTGCTAAGTATAATATTTTAATATTGATTCCAATTGTATGCGAAACTTCGCTTTCATTGAACAATTTAACTGGTATTTAATTTTTACTCAAATGCATAAAACTGGTATTTATTGGTTAACACAACCGTTAGTTTTTCAAAATGCCACCATTATCGTAGCTTCGATAAACACCAAAATTGAAAATTTTGTTATTTGGTAACCTTTGGAAAAAAACATTGTAACGTTAATATTATCGTGAGAGGTAGCAGACACAAAATGAATTATAAAGTTCACCCTACGGGAATAAAACCTTTTGATGTTACAAATAATACTGTACATTATGAACATATATGATAAAAGCTTACGAGAATCTTGTCATAAAATTCAACTAGTTTTGATATTTGCGACGTTAAATCCTATTCATTTATTCCTCATTTTTTTCTTGTCAACATAAAAAAATTCCCTTTGTGGCATTTGTCTCTGTTATCCTCTTACCAAAAATAATGCATTATGCTTAAATAAATGATGGAACACAAGGACATAGCCATATGAAATATAATTCCATGAAAACCTTTTGCTAGATTACTGCCGGCTCGAGATGGTATAAATTATTTTTTCGGACGGTGAATTTCAGGGTAGAATTTCTCGGAATTATGATTGGCCCTAAAAAAATTTCTCGATTGCTTTTAATAAAAGCTAGACGATATCCAAACAAGTATTTAAATATTTTCTTATTTTATTTCACTGTGATTTTAGCTCGAAAGCTTGTTTTAATGATTTTATTTTAGCTCAAATTCATCGAACTTGCTAAATGCTAAATCACTATTTTGATTAATGTTGATAACGAATTCGTCTACATTATGAATATTAAAAAATGTGCTTTAGATAAATTGAAGGTTTTCCTATCATTTTGCTTTGAGTAGAATACAATTAAAAAAATAAATTACTCAATAAAAAATATAAATGTAAACTACTAAAAAAAATATTTTTTCAAAAGAAATGTACGAACGCGTAAAGGAAACAACTTTTAAAAAATACAGTATTATAGCTAAGATTATCTGTGACAGTTTTTCTTGATTAACTTTTTTACTCTCTTATGGAATTATTTACAAAATAAATAAAAACCAGTTTTTTGATTGAAATCTAACGTTTCTAGACTCCGTTTATCAAGCGATTTTTATGCCTATTACAAACAATATAAGGTATACCAAGAATATACACATTTTGGCTTGTATCTTCTTCTTAATTTGAATAGCCATGTTCTAATGGTAATAAAACATATTTTCTTATTATTTAATTGCATAAGTAACACAACAATTAAATAATAGCCAATTACCGTTTTCGATGTTTATTACCTAATAAAAATGCTATATTTAACACAAGAGTATTTCTACTGCCCAGAGTGCTTAGTGAGACTTTGAAATGGAAGAGAAAGGGATTTCCTGGTTATTTTGATCTTGTTACTAAAATGATATTTTCCGCTCTAAATCAAAGGTAAAAAACAAATATGTTTATATTATCAAAAATCAATTACATCGTGGCTTTCCATAATTATAATAAGCGAAACGAATAATGTCTTTAAGTCACTATATTCAATGAAACTGTACAGAAGCATTATTTTTTTTATTGGGATGGGAAGAAAAAAAGTTAATTTAACTTTTTAAGAAAAAAAGTTAGTTTTATTTTTGTCAAAAAAGGTATTTCTGAAAGGGGTCAATCATTGGTTTAAATAAAAAAAAGCCTCGAAACAATCTACCATATTTGGGTCATTTATATTTTCAATCGTATATAAGTAATACGATCCCGAAATTCTTACCATTCTCTTACGAATATATGAAATTCTGTGATACCATAAGAATGACAACCATTTTTTTCTTAAATTTAAAAGGCTTAAATGCTCAAAGTTAAGTGAAAAAAGTTTTTCACGAAATATTTCTACATTTAAAATCTCCACAGTGTAATTAGTGGCAAGGTTGAGTTTCGTCCGCAAATCTTATTATAGGATGCTTTGGCGCTCCCACTATAATTGGGCTAACGTGAAGGAGTTGGTGGGATTGACCTATTTCATTTTCCGTACAACTTACCCTGAAGTGGTCACCAGCCGTGGCAATTAAATGGTTAACATTAGAGTGAAGACTATCGTGGAGTTGCTTTAGCCAAATGTTATGGTCGCATTTTAATAATATAATTTAATAAATGCTCTAAGGTCTCATAACGTAACCTGACACATCATAAATCATAACCTAAAGGTAACGTAACGCCATCTAAATTAACCTGACTGAAGGTAGTCCTAAACCTAAACTACCCGAATTGTAATTCATCAATGGGAGTACAGCATATACTTTCTGTGTATCGAGGAGTGAGAGACGTATTAATTCATTCCTCCCACTGGGGTGCAAGGTGATGGGTCGAGTGAAACCCGCTGGAGAGGTGAAAGTATCACCCCCAATAGGCCGACGCATCCGCCACAAGAACTGGATAAACCTAATCCCATGAACCCGGACACTCCTCCTAAGTCACCAAACGTTGCAAACAACTTGTGGTGATCTACGGCATAGGTAGTTATCCAATTAATAGTTTCCGAAACGGCGGTATCCAAATCCGCCTCCAAAATGAGTTTTTGAATGAGATTTTAATTTAAAGTTTATTTTACTCCAGAAACTCGTTTTTCCGCTAGTTAAAAAATAAAGAGTCATAATATTTTTTTCTGTTGATTTTATAACTAAAAAATAATTCATTTTATTCATCGAAATAATATTTACACCTCACAATTAAAATAAAACTGTGTTCCAAGTCTCAATTTTTGTTAATAGTTTTTTCAATTATTAAATATTAAGATGGGGTTTAAACAAGTTAAGAATAAGTAACTTTTATAATAAGTCGTTGGGAAAAGAGCAAATGACAGCTAATTATTTTTAACTTATTCTATCCTATTTTCTTCGTAGTTCCGCTACCATCGTTTAGTCTGGCTTTAACTACTGCGGGAAGTGGCAAAAAAATGGCGAGAACAAAATTCTTTCATTATACAAATTCCGTAAACAGAAAACTGCTTTCGTTCTTCATCTGAAGTAACAATGTTAAAAGATTGTTTGTTACATTATATATTGACAACAATATTACGTAGAAGATAGTAGAAATACAGGGTTTTCCAATAAAAGGTGTTATTTTTATATTCAATCGTAAAAAATCAATGGTTTCGTTGCTTGTGTGGCACGTAGCGCCGTCTTGTTGAAAGTAAACGTTGTCCAGATCAATACCATCCAATTCCGTCCATAAAAAATCATTAATCATCTCTCGATAGCGCAATTCATTCACCGTAACTGTTGCTCCAGCCACATTTTCAAAAAAGTAAGGTCCAATGACTCCGCCGGACCATAAACCGCCCCAAATAGTCACACGTTGAAGATAGAGAGGCTTTTCAACAATAAGTCTTTGGTTTTCCGAGCCCCAGATGCGACAATTTTGCTTGTTGACGAAGCCACCGAGGTGGAAATGGGCCTCATCACTCAAGATGATTTGCATTTGATTCACTCAAGTGAATTCCAATCATTTCAATGCATTGTTGAAGCGTGTATCGTTCCATTTTTAATAATGGCGTAGTTTTTACTTGTCAAATATTAAAAAATAACAGCTTCAAAAGTAACATCTACCGAAATAGCGGGCTATTCAAAATAACATCTCTTATTGGAAAACCCTGTACAAGTTTAATTCGTTTTTTGTCCGTTTAAGGTAATTTCTCGGTGGTTTTTTTTTCATTTAAAGTCATTGTTGTGCCGGGAGCCATGCGGTTTGGGGTATGAATTAGTTGTGTTAAAGTATATATTGATTTATATTCAACAATAAAAACACATAAATTTGTTTTTGACCACTATAGTTTTATTTTCTCTCTACCGGTTTCGGAAGAACCCTTCCTTTGTCAGGAGAATATTAAAAACTGAGTCTATAGTGGTCAAAAACAAATTTATGTGTTTTTATTGTTAATTATGATGAGCCACAAAATGAATGCTTTTTACAATTACGTGATTTATATTCGACTAGCTGCATAGACATATGAATATTAGTAGACCTGCCCTAAGTGATTAAAAGCGTATTATCCCCACTCCCCATACCGGTTCCATTGGAGCCGGCTGTGCTCGCGTATGGCCTCAAGTGAAATTTGAAAACGTGACGTCATCATTCTTGTGCGAACTATGGTCGAGGCATCATCGGTTCATTTTACGAAATAACACGGCAAAATGTTGACTTGTACTATGAAAACTTGTAAAAATAGATGTGAACAAGAGAATAAACCCAATTGTCGTATTACATTCCATATATAAGCATTATTTTACTTTATTTTAACCATATTCACATCGTATAATATGAATCAGTTGTTACTTACCACATCGAGAAACGTCTGGACGCGAAACACAAAGCTGGTTGGTTGCTGGGAAGTAAATTATGAACATTTATAAAAGTGTCTTAACTAAATACTTAAACGAAATATTCGACTCTGAAAATGGAACCGAATTTTTTTGCCGAATTTGGACTACGCAAATTTGTTCATAACGTGGCGAGTAATTTGCGCTCCCATGTAAAAATGTCTTATTCATTCAAAAGCAGATTTTACTTTTAAGAAGTAAATGGTGATATTATAATGCGAGATGCCAATTTACTGTCAGATTGATTTATTGACGAATCACAGTCAGCTTCACTCCCTTCGTTCTTCAACAGTTGATTTTACCCCTCGCCATTATCTTCTCGTCTATTAATTCCTATGTCTGTGACTAGCTGACGTATTCCCGGCGTTGCTCGGGGTTATAAATGTTTTGGAGAAAAAGTTTTGAGGTTGTGATATTTAGTGTACCTGAAAACTGGGCTCAATAATATTATAGTAAAGAAATAAAAAGTGTACTTAATATTTGTATAACTTGATTCTGCCATTTATTTTTTGGACATTTTTGACATCATCTACCATTCACTTCCACGCCACCTTTTTTCCTTCATCGCATATGCTTAATTTTACCATACATAAGTATTTGTTTCTTTTGAACCTGACATTTCTTTCCTGGACATCCCCAACTTCATCTACCATTAACTCTCACGTCACACATTCTCCTCACACCCCTTTCTTCATTCGTGACATTTTGCTACACATGAGTATATGATTCATTTGATCGTGTCACGTCTTCCATCTACGACTTTATCTACCATTCACTTCATATACGGCCGTTGTTCCCAACATTTCGAATGATCAATCTCAGGGTCCAATCAGCCAAGTGATTTCTTCAGTAACGTTCGATTCGCCTGTTTCCAAACATCTTTACTGTTGATTACCTTAAGTGGCCATGCTTACTATCATAGACAATAAAATGACATCAAAGTTAAAACTTTCAATGCTAAATTAACATTGACGAATTAATTATTGTGTTTATTATTAATGCTTTTTTTTTTAAGTACTGTAATACGTTAACCGATATTTAATATTTGCGTGTGAAATATGTTAAAAATAAAGTATTAGCTTGACTTTAATGCCACCGTGACTTGGCCTCGCAAATATGTTTCACTCTGTTGACACTTTTTATAAGTAGTCATTTACTGAGGCAAGCTTAATCCAGTAGTTTGGCTTCCTTAAATTGGTTGATCACTCAGTTGTCACTTTTCCGTTGGAAAGAGCATAGTTGTGCGTTTGAGCATTGTTGAGCAAAAATTTCGGCTCAGCAGTTGATCAGTAGGATTGGGAAGAGCGGCCGATAGTATTGTGAAATCCACATTATTACTGGTAAAATACTACGTTAATCAACTTAAATTCGGCCACGTATCTCCTTCCATTCCATTCCAGAGATAGTGTGTTACGTCTTCCTGGGGCATCCTCGTCTTTTTGTACCATCACCTCTGTAAAGAAACTAAAACAGATTAGAATATTCGCAAACATCAGAGATATTAGAGTCTCTAGTAGATCGGGACAATTCTAAGCAGACTCTCTTGAACTGGCGGTTAATATTAAACCATAACATAAATATTTACTAGAATGCGAATACTTTTTTGGGAAATGATTTATTTTTAGGGACTGCGGTAGTATTTTATCATTTTATGTAGATACGAGATAAATTTGTGTTTTTTGAATAACTTGGAATACTACGTAAGGGTATTTTTGAGCTCAATATCCTTTTTAGCATAGCATTATCGTAAATCACACCATACACCCAGGGTCAGCATAGTAACCTTAGCGTATAAATCTAAAAGGGACTCAGTTTAACCATGAAAACATCCATGTAAAACTAATGCAAAACAGTCGGCCTACGTGGTCTGGGGTAAGGCTATTGACAAGCAAGCTGGGGGTCGTGGGTTCAAATCCCGGAATGCGCAAGTAAATTTTACTTGATTAATTGGTGTTATTTCACAAATTACTTATTTTAAATAATATATAGGTAATAAATTTGCGGCACGTTCCAAAGTGGAAGATACTCTCAATATCAATATTTAGAAAATCGAAAATTTTATATCGCTTCTCTGAAAAAATTTTCGTTATTGATTGGAGATGAAAAACTTTTTTTTTTAAGTAGCTTCTCTGAATAAATTTTCACTTGTGAATTGTTATGGTTTAGTTTTTAATGACGAGTTAGTATAGGTTCAAATATTTTTACTTTATTAAATTATGTATTTCACTGCTGGGAAAAAATATTCTCATATTTTTTTCATCATTGCATGAAAGATAATAATACTAATGAAGGCACAACAATTTCCCTTAGCCCAACTATAAACCCAAATAGTTGATTAGGTTCTGTAAAGCTCCGTTTCCCTGAATTTTAATTAAAAATTCTCTCCTCTGTTGAAATATTCTCTAAGCTGGTTCCTAGGCGCCTATAAATGGCTAAAGCTCGCTTAAAGAGATTCAACAATAATAAGATTATTTCATGTTTTGTTTTACAACGGCTACAAATAGGCCGAGCAGTGGAAGATTTACGAATTTTGTTCACCAATCAAAATTAAGCGAACGCTTTGTTAAATTTTAAAAATCTTTTGCTAAAATTTACTAAAATTTTCAAAAATTTACTGAATATCATAATGTCTATATTTTTTAAATAATAACGTTTGTTAAAATTATAAATTACAAAAATTATTCCAAATCCACGTTGACTCTGGAACACTTTATTACCTGTTAGATTTTGTGTTTGTAAGTGTACAGAATAATAAAAAGTCTCGTTAGTGACTCCGATATTTTAGTTTTGTGCCTGAATTATGCCAGACGTTAAACCAGTAATCACTTTGTGACCTGTTTGACTTTGTGTGTGAGTGTACGAAATAAAAAAAACATATATTTGGTATTTTTATAAAACGGTAAAGAGTCGCATTGGTAACATCAATGTTTAACGTTTGAGAGTTGCCTTTTCTATAATTCTTAATTTATTATTCAGTTATCGTTATCTACCAGTTTGATGGTAAAGACAGAACTAAGAAACTAAGTGTTTTTCAAAAACCCATTGACTCTTTCAGTTAATATTTTTTTGTCTCACTCCTTCCTCTCCTTAAAAATACCCCCCCCCCCACACAGCATCCCCAAAGATGACATAGACCCGGAGGGAAATTATTCTCCTCAGGCATGGAGTTAACTTACTGAAATAAAATGTTGCTATTTTATTAAAAATCTGGTCAGATAATACGTACTCCTGTTAGAAACGGGACTGCGGGCCTTTAACAAATAAATTACACAAATTTCCTAATAGATTTTCAGTAAAATGCGAATATGTTATTAGGACGGCGCACTTCGTCGTTATATTACATTTGATTTTTTTTAATTAATTTCAAAAGAAATACAAGTTTTCCTGGGTTACGAATCACCTGACAATATTTTAAAATCTCCTACTACCACCACTTAAGCGGAAAAGGCTGCTTGTTTTGTGATGGGGGACTTAATTGAACATACTACGCCTGGGTGGTACCCAAACTCGATTTCAACTCAGCCACCGACCGGTCATGTTCCGATATGTTCCGAATGGATCAATATTTTACTAGGTAATGGATTGCCATCACGTTTTTAACAGGATTTCAATAAATCAACCCTATTCATTTTTCTAAACACGTTTTTATTTTTTTATTTCATCTCCTATAATATTTTAATTGGATCACCGATCAATAAACAGACACGCCTCATTGGCATTAACCATATTCTAAAGCAAATAATATACGTTCGTAATTAAATTCAATGAAGTGTTCGCAGGCACAATGAATCAAATTATTATCATCCCTTTCATAGAGATACGATAATATGAACATAGGTTTGCTGACAATCTCCTATTATTTCATTATTAATTCCCTCAGACGACGTTGAATTATGAGTATACAAACATACATTGTAATCCAAATTATTCTCTATTGAAGCTTATCGTTCAAGTATTAACAAGTTGTCTCTCGAGAAACGGCACTAAAATATATGACTATTTAATGTTACATCGAAATAAGTGTTTAATACAAATGTTCGTTGTAATCCCTTTATTATGTTTAATCTACTATCGCTTTAAAAACGAAATATTCTCAATCCATAATGATTATATGCAACGAATATATTACAATAAATTTCTATATTCATATTCATGTGTAAATAGTAACTTATATAATTCACCTATGAATAAAAATCTCAGATTTATTTTTTTATTTTATTGAATGTAAAAATGTTTAATATGAATAAATTTCACCCCTCAAACGACTCCGGCTGATACCGAATAAAAAAACCATTGTAGTCTTTTTACAATTAATTTGTATCACTTGCGAATCTTTAACATATTATATTTACCTACATATACTGTATCACTCACTACAGCCAAACTCATAGCATTTCCTTTCTGTATCACTAACAAGCGACATTTTCTCAACATTTATGTATCACCCACAAATCCTTAACCTGTTTAACGTACCTAAGCTGTATCACTAGCCATAGTCAAACTCATAGCATTGTTGCATAACTTAATGACGCCAAAAGTAATTGACATTTTTGTATCACTCAACGATGCCAATCTCTTAACTTTTCTGTATCACTCACCGATTCCAATCTGTAAACATTCCTGCATCACACACCGATGCCAATCTCTTAACATTTATGTATCACTCATCGACGCCAAACTCTTAACATTTTGTAACATTAATATTTCATTCACCATCACTATGTATGTTTCTCACACACGCACGACACGTGTATGTACACGAGCAGGCCAGGGACACAGTACGTACACACACATGTACATCATGAGCTCTACTAACAACATGGCCTCTACTAAATTTAATATGTAGAGTATTTCATAATAACTTACACAATATTCATTAGAATATTCATTATCGTAGAGGCAAAAACGCTGCAATAGTAATTTTGTAGGTACAGTAGGTTAGTTGCAGTTTTAACTATGCGTCAAACCCATACTACATACTAGGTAGGTACAATACAATATAATTCTTAGCGTTAAGTTTAGATACATACAAGCAAAAAAATTTCGTTTTCTAAGACGCTTCTAAACAATAACATTTCCGCTATTTATTCATATGCCCTTACAACTGTATCGTTTGCATTTGCCAAAAACATTACGGCTTTTGTATTTCATTATGTTCTTACTATAAATATTCGGATAACACATCCCAGAACAAAAAAAAATCTATGCCTTACCCCACATAAAAACATACCAACAAAAACTACGTTTCCATTAGAATAATTTCACAGATGTGAAACTCTACAAAATGTTGGGTCTCTCACGTAGGTTTTTTTTTCTCCAAAGGCGCACCTGCGAACAATATTTGAAAGTCATTGTCACAAGAATTTTATAAGAACCCAAACACTGGAAAAATTCTGAAATACCATAAAATGTAATATATAATACAACAAGTTATTCAATATGATTTTGGTAAACCATACATTCTAATTCGGTTCGAATTTAAATGAATGTGCTTTGGAGTAGTATTCTTAAAGTGAAAGTATTTTCATAAGATGGATCCTTTTTTCTCATTAAACGTGAAGGCATTCAGTATTTAAATCTCTTAATTGAGGAAACCGAACGGTTTTGTAGACATTTTCATACTTAATTTTTATTGCGGCTTTAAGTTTTTGTTTGCTTATTAAAATAATCTGGGCTACTATTAAAATTAACTACATAAAATTTCATTCAATACAAATATAAACGCTTATATGTTTAGATTAATTACTAGGATTTATAGTATTGAATTTTTTAATACAACGATACAGATTTTTTGTTTAAATTTTTTGTCATATTTCTTTTGCGTTTAAAAACATCCTTATCATACTGTCGAATCATTTCAAAAACTAGAATGTCAGTGGCTGAAAGTTATTTTTCTCGAGGTTCTGGCAATAAAGTATAAATAAACCTAAATATTCCTAAGCCTATTTTTTGTCAGTGTTAAAACCTTTGTTTCAATCTTGGTTCTCCATCACGAAAAAAGTAACTACCCGCCACTGCTCATAACCAAAACTAAAACATATCTAGCATAATATTAAGATAATGTTCGAACTAGTCTGTTTATGAATGTGTGTATTCGTTAAAATAGTTATTGTTTCTCTGACTCCGACAATCTCTGACAATATTGATTAAAATGGATTTTTTTTAAAATATTCAGTACCAATATAACATTATAAATGAGCCATGAAAAGACATGTTAAACATTTTAATACTAAACAAGCAAAACCTTACTTATACAGAGTTTCATTACTCACCAAATTGATTTTACACAAGACAATAATTTGTACAATTTTTATTTTACAATATTGTGGTAAACGATACACTCATTTCTTTACCAAATATGGTCCTATATAGCAGGTAACAAAATAAATAAATAATTTTAATAATCATATTCCTGACACTGACACTGTTTCAGAAAAGTATACAAAGTTCCTTTAAAAGTACATTCAATTATTCATATTTAAAGTCTCGTAGATAAATAATATGAACTGATTTGTACCAATTATTATTATGATATCTAAAATTGTAGGGTTATAAAGCAAACAGGTAAAGGTTTTCGAAATTGCATTCAAAGCAAAATAAGTGTTAATGAGAGAATAAATAATTGAAATGGTGTGTCCAAAGGTGTGTGTGATTTGTTCAGGCCGATTCTAAGATGGAAGGACATTATATTTGCTTTCTGCTGTGCCTTTGGACCTAAACTGTCTTTCTCGTTCCCTTGCTATAGTCCCTTGTCAACCCTCGATCCATTTATGTGGAATGCTGTCTCACTGTATCTATCTCTTTTTCTATCCTTTATTGTCTCACTCCAGCATCTATTTTGCCTTGAATGTGTCTGCTCATATATTATAATATATACTCGATCATTTTCCTATAATATTCCAAATGTATCTTTATAGATGTATAAATAACTAACAAATTCTATAAAACATAATTAATTATTGTATTTTCGATACCTATATAACTATTTTTAAGACTCATCTCATCGTAATACAATGTTGCATGCCATTTCCAGCTTTCTATTGGTTCACAGATAAACATTTGATTATAATATTCACAAGTGCAAATGTGTTTTTTTTCTATTTGTCTGCACTGTTTCCCCCTTTTATTATGAAACATTTTTAAATCTTAGTGTATTTTTCTCTTATTTTTGATATTTCCTGTGTTTTCATTGTTCAATTCCACAAAATACATCCTCCAAAACACATCATACCCACCTTAACTGTAAACATATCCTTTTTATCCAGTATTAGAGTCCGTAATTTACACATCACAAAAAAATACATAAAAACCTTACCAACCACCATGTTTGATACAAAGTAACAATTGAAACTTAACTGAAATATTGTGCATAGTTTGTCTTTATACTATGGGCTCGTGAAATCGTATTAACTGTAAACAAAAACTGTAAATAAACCTCACGGAATTCATTTGAATAGTTTGTCTTTATACTGTCGGTTCGAGAAATCATATTAACTTCACTGAAATAATGGGCATAGTTAGTATAGTACTTAAAAGTACCGTATTTTTTAATTAAAAAAGGGAAACGAATAATTGCACATTTGTATCATGTATTTAACAAGAAATCAAAACGACCTCCATCAACATCAACATGAATGACAAAACACGAAAATGGAAATTTTCTTTTCTTTTAAAAGTCTTTCTTTGTTGTCCCTTTTGATACAAATCACGCGAACATCCCTTATTACAAATGACCAATTGTCCGTCAATTCGAATCTCAGCTGTCCAGTGCTCCAGTAGAAAGCTCCCCATGAAAAAAACCATGTCTCTTCGTCCGTCCGTCTAACCAGATCATGTAGGTGCCAAAATCCAAAAAAATACCAAATGAAACGTGTTCACATCTTGTCAAAAATATCACTTATTTCGGAAAGCGCTTCAAATTGAGTGGAACTTTTCATTTCACGTTACGGAAGATGAGCTATCTATTTCAATATCGGTTAACCTAACTGGTTTTAAGATATTTCAAGTTGGGCACGTTCCATTGGTATACGTAGTGTGTAGTATGCATGATACTGACTCGAATTTGAACTAAATACTACTAACTTAAGTGTTTTCCCTCTCCAGCCTTTATAAACTGCCTTCGTTTTGATTCTACGTATTCCGGAAAGGTAAATTATGCGAATTGTAGACCTAAAAGGAACCATTACCCTGGTACAAAGCAATCAAGTAAGCGGGCATATTTTAAATTAATATTTTATGTAAGGCTCGTTAGTAATAAGTATTATTATTTATCGTATTGATTGTCACATTATTCAGGTTCTGTCCCTCCCAATGGTTTTGATGGTGAATATCTTTTTAAAAAATTTACACGTTTGAATTTAAACAAAAGGTATTTATTATTAGTATTATTACTGTCAACCATTGTTATAAGTTAAATTTTTATGTAAATGCTTTTGAATACATTTTGATTATTAAACAATAGAACGAAGTGAACTGAACAACCCAAAATATGTTTTACAAAAATCTATCGCTTTAATTCTATAAAAACAAACTAATTAATTAATGTTTTTCATTTCACACCGTGGTATTTTTAGTATCTGCTGCTTTAAAATGTATGAGATTAACTCATGCGTTTGATAAATTTGAAAACTTCGATAGGGATTTTAATTAAACTAACGTGTTGTCGAGCGTATTGATCTCGCAACAGTCGCGCATTTACAATTACTGAAAATATGCTGCCAAAAATATTTCAACTGAACCAAAACACCGAATGAGATAAATTTTTGTCAACTATGAAAAAAATTTTCACTTAAACTCATGGAATTTTTTTGTAAATGTAACATTTTTATACGGCTTGTTATCACATAAGTTCATGGTAGTCTATCGAAGTTTTCTTGCACAGTAGTGACTTGTCCTGGTCCAATCAACCCCTCTCCTCTGCCCCCGAACTGTTCACTACCCCTGACCTCAGTGTGCTTCGCAGGGGCGGCTGAGAAGTCCTCAAAGCACGGGGCTGAAGACAAGGCCATCTCCATCATCACGGCCATGAAGGAACGAATGAAGCAGAGGGAACGGGACAAGCCGGAGATCTTCGAACTCATCAGGTAAGGCATAAACTTATTCACCTACTATATTTACCAACTGACTTTATAATAATGTTTATTTTTATAAACTTGTAAATTATTTTCCAAAATTTTAACCAGGTGTGTTTAGTGACCTATCTAGAATTGAAATACTAAATATACATAACACTTATTTAATTACTCTGTTATTACAATTTTGCGTAATATGTGTAATTCTGTATTGAAAGCCATTATCATTTACATTGTTCTTAAGTTTCGCTGAAATTAAATTAGCTGAAATTAATTTGTTTTATATATAAAATAACTAAAATGTCAATTTTCAACAACTTTTATATTTCGCTGAAAAGAAAATAGATTTAAGTCTTTGCATCCGCTGAATATTTACGATATGGGTAAAATCAGTATTTTTATTTCGGATAGTCAGTGATGTTACATTAAAAAAGACGATTTGTCTAAGCTCTTGTGCAAAATTTATAGGAAAACTAAGTACTTAACTATTACTGAAGTCAAACTTAGTTTTCTTGAATCGATGCGTGTCTATTTTGTAAGAGAAAAAACTTAATTCAAAACAAAGTACTCAAAGGACGTTGATACATATGAACACTTTATACTAGCATAATGGCATTTATTTTAAATTATTTATAGTGAACTAAATCACTTACCAGACTTATAGAGAAAAGTCAGTGTTTTGTTGATAATCTGAGTTTATTATCCAATATAAGTCAATATGTTTGTTTTCCATTACATTTTCAGCACTTGCCATCTTTGGAAGTTGAACATTTGTACATTACCCAGTAAAATGATTTGCTTTCAGTTTGCAGTTGGCAGCAGAAGGAGAGACACTGGATATTAATTACATTTGTTTGATTGGTTGAAAAATGTTTATGATTGTTATTGATATCTTATTATTTTTGTATTGTTTTTTAACGCTGATTTCATATGGTTTTTTTAAATATTTTTTTTATCGTACTGTTAAATATTCACATTTTTAATTTCAGTAAAAAAGGTTGTTTTTTTTAAATAACAAAATACATCCTTGAAACAAGACAAATTTATTTTCAAGTTTCAAGGAAGATCAACATCACAACACACAGAACAAAAATAATCGAAATAAAAAAACTCAAACAGAAATCATAATACATTTTAAAACTTCGTTGTGGAGCAGAAATTCGAAGCAGAAAAAAATTCCCGAACCTAGGTTACAACTCTTTCTGCCTGAAATGTTTTTTCTACTTAACCATTTTCTCCTTAATAATACGCTTTATTAGTTCTATCATGAGCTACGAAGCTTCAGATTATCAATTCAATTGAGGTTTCACACATCGTTCCTCAGTTACATCGTGTTCCGGAAGGGTGTCAGCCGTGGAACTAGTTACATGTGGATTAACAGCGACAACTTCATAGAGAGTCCGCCTACTCGGGCTCCGAAATCTAAAATGTGATGTGCTAAAATGCTGCCAACAAGCAGTCTGCTTACTCGGGCTCCGAAACCACGTACAAAAAACCACGTACACGTACAAAATGTTGCCACCAAGCCACAGAGTTAATAAATACATGAAATGTGTACAAAATCGTTAAAACTTTGGCTCTATAATTCGAATTAGGTTTGCCTACGGCTCGGCTTCCGAAACAGTTACTAAAATGTTGCCGCCAAGCCACACCAGTTGCGTACCTACTTTGAATACTATCATGACATGTGAATTGTGGTTTGCTGAAATAACACGTAATTGAGTGATTATTAAATAAATTTGACGGCCTCCATGGTCCAGGGGTATGGCTCTCGACCAGCAAGCTGGGGGTCGCGGGTTCAATTCCCGGCGTGGGCAAGTAAATTTTATTTTATTCTTTTGTTTTATTTCACAAATTATTCATTTAAAATAAAATAGTCTAAGATACTCCCAGAATCGTCCTAGTGTAATAAGACCCTTATTCAGAATTGAAACGTTGCTTGAAATGTCTTTCGCCGCGTTTGGTGACCAGATCTGAATAGCCAGGTATTTCCTCACCTTCCTCTTCCACATCTCCTTCCGCTCCCCTCCACCTTCAGCTTCACAACATACTCCAATTGCGGATGCCATAGTCCTTACTGACTCCAGACGGCTGGGAGCAGTTAGGACTATTATATTAACATTAAAAAAATAATTAAAAATGTCTACAAAATCGTTAAAAAATTGGCTCTATGATTTGAATTAGATATACCTACAGCTCGACTTCTGAAACAGGTACTAAAATGTTGCCAACAATTAATACGATTATGACACTTGATTTGTTGTATGCTGAAATCACACGTAAATGAGCTATAAATAAATACATCAAATGTGTACAAAGTCGTTCAAATCTTGGCTCTGTAATTTGAATCACGTATCCTACAGCTCGGCTCGTTATATGCTGAAATAACACTTCACTAATTGAGTTATTAATAAATACATCAAACGTGTTACAAAATCGTTAAAATTTTGGCTCTGTGGTTCGATTTACGTACGCCTACCGTTCAGCTTTAGAAAACAATTTTCACGCTTCAGCTTTAGAAACACATACTAAAATGTTGCCATCAAGCCACGGAGTTGCTAATTTTACATTATGACATGTGATTTGTGGTTTGCTGAAATAACACATACTTGAGTGAGTACTAAATACATCAAATGTGTACAAATTATTTCTTCAAGTAAGTACATTTTTTGAAAACTCTATACGTCGAATCACATATGTGTACTGCTCGGGCTACCAAATATGCGTACCAAAATTTTGCCACAGAGTTTCGAATTTCGCAAAGGTGTTCTGTGATATACAGGGTGTATCGGCACGAACCCGACAAACTTTAACCAGCTATTCCTTAGCACATTTGGAGTAAAAAATGTTATGGGCACTTTGCTGTCCGGTAACATTTTTTTTAATAAAAAATTAACTATTAATATTTTCACCACATGTCACCAATGTTTTATCCTTTGTCAAAGTTTGAAAACCCGTCTGTCAATATTTTGTTCGAGTTTCGTTGAATAATGTACGTACGTACCTACGTTGGCGCGCTTTTACAATCACAACCAAAATGGCACGGCACCATTCGTCTCATTTTTAACTATTATTATTTAGTGTGTACGAAAGAGCGAGGACACTTTTTGACACACTTGCTAATAACAGCTGTTGAACACGAGAAACAATGCAAATGACAGTGAAGGAGTGTGGATTTATTTTTTGTTTTTAATGGAAAAAAAATGTTACCGGACAGCAAAGTGCCAATAACATTTTTTACTCCAAATGTGCTAAGGAATAGCTGGTTAAAGTTTGTTGGGTACGTGCCGATACACCCTGTATATAACACATAAATGAGAACACATAAAATATGTACAAATTCATGAAAACTTTCAGCTCATAAAATCAATTACGTACGTCTACAAATTCAAAGGATTCTTGTTTCCGTGGTTTCAATCGTTGTTTACGTAGCTTTTTCTTACAATCTTGGACAGCTACTAAGCAAGCTTTCTTCGGTTTCTTGTTAAGTAGATAATTAACGAAGGGATCGTGTTTCCAAAAGTGGGAAATCTAGCTTTTATTCAGTAGATTTTCTGTGAAAATCAAATTTTTCTCATGTGATAATAACCATATTTAGTGGGTGCAAACTATGTATACCATATAATTAATGTTATCAATTACAGGTTTTTGCTTTATAAAACTTTGTAACCTCAAATTTACAGTAAGTTCTCAATTTTTGTGACCACACCTTTTATTAGATACACAAATACAGCAAGCTCTTGAGGCCATCTTGCTGACCAGGGAAAAGGATTACAAAACTGACTGTTTTTAATACATCAATGACAAGTATTTTAATTTTAAAATAGTGTGATTAATGCTATACGCATCATGGCTTGGCCTATTTCGGCATATCGCTCAAAAAACAACTCAAAGCGTGTTCTGCCATAGGGATTAATATATTTGTTAGTGTTTATTGATTTAATGGTAATTGATTTTCAAGTCATCGGTAAAGAAAAATTCTATTATTTTTAAGAGTGACCAAATTTGTACCTTGTGTTTTGGCAAACCAGTTTCGATGCATAATGTAGATTAATAAAAGTCTTTGAAAAACAAATTATAAACTCACAAAATACTTTATACTTTTTTTTGCATTCAATAACAAGTTTTCATAAAATAATTTAATGTAAAACATCGTTTATTTCTCAATCAATTCACTTTCCATGAACCAATTTTCCCTTTGAAAGAACAACATTAATTCTGAACGTCTGCCAATGTTGTGTCAAATTAGTTATATGGACTGATGTATTTTCTTGGATTGTAGAACTGTGGAGCGAAGACTTTAGGCATATTTCATAGTAACAGATATATTCAAAGATTTCACCTTGTAATACTTCGAACTAAAAGTTCTATGAACCGATTTGAAAGTTTAAATTACAATTTTACGATAATTTTTAAATTCTAAAACATAATTTCTCGTTCCATATATTTAAATAACAACAAGCCGGTATTGGCGTTACCTGCTATGCGTACTAAACTAGATCTGAGTGCTAACTAAGTTTCTTGGCCACATGCCCACCTGGTATTAGTCAGTTTTTTAACCACTTGTTTAAAACACCAAATTAGTTTTTTGCAGACAGTGGCACATCAAAAGGTTTATCGCTAAACCTATTTAATACTTAAGGGTGCTGTGAACAAAATATAGTCTTTTAACCCCTCAGATTAATTTGTTCCTTTTTGGGAACAGCTCTTATGGTGTCATAGACAAGGTTGTGTCTCCCTCCTGCCATGGTGAGAAATATGTTCTAAACGATTTTAGAAAGACAAAACATAACGCTTTATATTCAAATCTAGACGTTTACCACAGAAGGATTAAAATGTACACCTTTATGATACCAAAAACATTGACCGCAATTTTAAAAAACTACGTAAAATTTTTAATAATTTTATTTCTATGAAAAGACTAAAAGTGATTTGTCCTTTAACGTTTCTAACATATTTGTGTATTAAAATGCCTGTGTTTTTCATCAATACTTTTTGTTACGAAAAACGTAAGTTGTGCTATTTTTAAAACATTTAAATAAATACATATTTCATAAATTATTTGTTAATTTCTAATAACGAAATTTGAAAGCGTATTTCAACTGTTAAAAGTTCAGAATTATTACTTTTATTTGGATTTGATGGAATCGTCTGACAGAATATACCAGAGGCCTCAGGGGATATGAGTGGGAGAAAATAATATTTTGTCTCTAGCATACCCAGATTGTGGAATGGTGTAAGAGTTTAGTACCGTTCTATAAAGAAGTAAGTTGTGCTTTGGTTCAACTGAATAGAGTCAAACGGCTCATGTTTCAAATGCCAACAATTTACGTATATACGTATATACATTTCCACATGGCTTTCCAGCATAATTGTGAAGTTATTTGTTGCCTGAACCGCTGTAGTTCTTCTCTCCTTGTGTTATTCATACAACAAATGGCAGTGTGAGTGAGAAAGCTTTGCCAATCTTTATGTTGCTCCCTAGATTGATGAATTGCTCAATTCGTCTGAACAAACTCCTCACCAGAGTGAAATAGGGGAGAGGTTGCGAGATGTAGTCCGCAGATATATTATATCTTCTTATTATATCTTACGAGACTAAAGGGATTTTCGGATATTTTCAGATGGTTCTAAATTCATATTTTCCCTCAAGTGGAAAACACTTATCCACGTCTGTATTTTATCGCTTTCCTCTGATCCGTTTTTATCAATAGTTACTCAAATTTCGCTCATACGTTATTTTGTATTTCTCACAAAACCGTAAATCACTTGCAATACAGATTTATATGCATCGTATACCTTTACCAGTTAGAAATAAATATAACAGACTTTTATCGGTCAAATGTAATCGAATTTAAGTTGCGGACAATGGAAACCCCGTACTTTTCATATGCGGTTATGTGTATTATATTTTTACGACCAATAGACCATATATCTGTGGTTTTTTTGTTGCTTAGCCATCTTGTTGAGTCATCTCTTCTTAAAATAACTATTAAGGACATACAAACATTTAGTACAATACATACTTAGAATATACACTTCTATAATGGACCATAATAATGATATCGTTTGTTGTTGTTTTCTTCAGTTTTTGCGAGTTTCACAAGAGTTCTCAACTTCTCCCCTCATCTGGTGCCAGATAAACTATCTATGGAATTCCCCGATTAAAGTATTTTGTAAGTCTGGAAGTAGGAGGAACGGAAGGAGATGTGGAAGAGAAAGCATAGGAATAACCTGACCTTTTAATAATATGCTGGTTAAAGCCATTTCAATTAACGTTTCTGAATGATGATCTTCCTGAGGGCGATATTTGTAGTTTCTAGTATCTACCACTCTGAAATTGCTTCGATAGTTTGAACTAGAATTATGTTTACAATCATGTCACCGTATTAATTAAATACATCTTTTAAGGGGGTTATTTATATTAATCGAACGGCTAAAAATAAATAATTTATCTAAAATCTTGGTGTCTACGCTGTATTTCTAAATTGATGCTGAAATATTCTGCTACGTAATGTCAAAGATAATTTAATCAAAATCTCATGAAAAAAACGTGATTATCCTTTATGAATACATGGTCTATCCATTTAGTAGACAGACGTTGACTAAATGAAAATTTTCGAACGACAAAGAAAACTTCAGGCTATATTTTCCGGTTGCTTTTTATTTTCAACATTTATTCAGAATTCTTCCTCGCGCTGACATTTTACAAAAGCAATTACTTTAAAGACTTTTTTGTTTATACATCCGCTAGCTTTTTTCCTCTTTTTAGTGGTGACCCCTCAGCAATAACATCAAATATTTCATTTAATCCCAACCCTAACAGAGTTCAAGGCGCAACGATCCATCGAAAGCAATAATTATTGGTATGAAAGAAGTCTGAACGCTGTGGATCTATTTTATAATTGAGCTTTTCAGATAAAATATTATTATTCCGTTCGAATACCTGTATTCATTTATCATTTTTCCATTCATTTCAACTTTTTGTAAATTTAAATATTCTGAATTATATACTTTGGTCAAAGACTAATTTCGGTTTTTCAGAGATCAAAAAATATATGATTCTGGAAAAAGAGTGATTTTACGGTTATTTTTGAGTATTTTAAAGCAACAAATACTTGCAACGGAGAACTTTGGCTATGGCTATGTTATGAAATGCACACTTTTTTTGGTCTGAAGATTTCGTTCAAACTACAAGTCAACGCAACGAGTATGCGGTTTTGAAATTATCCTTTTAACCGTCAAAAAAAATTTAAAATTAATAAAATATATTTCGTTTGAATACCACTTTATTGTATATATTTGTAACCAACCGGTTTCAGTTCAACCCGAACCTTCATCAGGGTTAATAAAAACATATTGAAACCAATATGTTTTTACTAACCCTGATGAAGGTTGAGGTTGAACTGAAACCGGTTGGTTATAAATATATACAATAAAGTGGTATTAAAACAAAGTTATTTTATTTTAATTATTATAATTATGTATACCCACAAAGTGTTTGCTACAAGTGAAAAAATGTATATATTTCGTTGGAAGAACGTATTACTTTGGACAGAGCCGGTTAGTAAAAAATACTACAAAGTGAAGAATTTCTGTTTTATATATAACACGTTCTTTGTTGCCCAAAGCACTGCATCATCATTGAGTTTTGGTGAAACATTTTTCTTTAACGCATAATTTTCTTATGTTTGTGTACAAGCTTTAATTCTTTTTACAACTCTTTGGTGCCATAAAGATTTATTTTACTTTTATTATTTCAATTGCCATAAAAGACATAAAGAATAACCATTTCAAAACAAGCGTGATTGTAAGCACGTGTAAGCTTGGCATACAGGACTTTTTTAGGCCATCATTTACCACTTGACCGTGTTTTTACTATTTTTAACGACTCTTATAATAAAAAGAAATGTTTAGTCACAGGTAAAAAGCGGCTTACCGTAATATTTATACAGGACAAGTTGTATTTTTGCTTTTATAACCACAAATCACGTATTCTATAAAACGCACTTTCAAGGAAAAAAAATAGTCGTAGGTTAGAATTTTCACATCAAAGAAAATCTAATTACAATTTTTTTTATATTTTAATACCCAAATTTTTCAGATTCAAGTCCCAGCATCTGCGAAACTGATTGCGAATTTTTATGTAAGGTTATTAGGCATTTAACTTGAATTGCCAGTCTGATTCATAGCATTCAATAATAAATCGTAATGTTTTCATTGTGTTTTTATTACAGATTTAAAAGATTACAAATTTTAGTAATGAACTCTTTTACTAAACAAATATTTAAATGAACTCTTGATTTCCTAAAGGTATTACGTTTCCTAAGCTATGCGACAGCCGTAGAGCACCGTATTGTATATTTTAAAGTTATTCAAATACAAGCTAAATACTAACCTCGAAAAAATTTGAATCAAGCATAAACTTTTTTTTATTAAATATTCTTGCGCTTCGGTAGAATCAAACCCACCAATTTCCACTTTAACTTAAAGTCAAATGCATAGACGACTAACTTATAGAGACGATCGTTTTCACTGTCGTTTCGCGTATTGTTAAGGTTTAAAAGAATCAGAAAAAAAGGAAAGGGATAGAATTTTGCTAGCTTCCCTCCCAATACTAAAAAACCATTGTTTCCATGAATCCATTTAGGGTTTATGTTTTTTTCTATTGCGTATAGTGATACCAAATCTAATGTAACGCCTTATGTTCTCGAAGCGTAAAATTACAACCCAGATATAATTGCTTAGCAACGCAAAAGTATAAGCTAATAATTATTAGCCTTTTTGAATCTCGGGCAAAACAATAGCCTTACTAACCTCTAACCAACAGATAATTCTATTCCAGATCTAATTCCTTGTATTTCGTATATTAGTGTTGTTATGCGAACGGCTTACGTATTTTAAGCAAGTCTCAGAGCTTAAAGCTTTTAGCAGAAACATCTCCCAGACATTCTTGCCCGGCAACTTGTTATAATTAACAACCCTCTCAAGGCTTGTCTGCTTAGTAGTCTTTGTGACATCCCTGACATGAAAACCTTTGTTCGCTGCGAGAGTTGGTGTCCGCTAGGCGCCTCGACTCGCTTGAACTAGAAAGGCGCCAACTAGAAAAGGGCGCCGGATTTTTAACGGATTTCCTCGGATAACATTTTATTCAAATGAATATTTTTCATTTGTTTATGATACTTTTCTTAGTCGAGTTTAAGAATGATAGTTGTATTATTTTGATTGAAACTACTAGGATTTTACCAATCCGTATTTATCAGTTGAATTTATGCATATTTTTATTTAATTATTGCCAGAAGGTGTCAGTGGCGGCTCATTACTTTTGAGTGTGATAGAGTGCTAAAAATTCTGTATTATTGATGTTATTTAATTCAAAACGATTTTATTTTTGAAACACGTTTGTTCGGGAAATTTTATCTTGGCAGTGCGCTGCACCAATTTCCTGAAAACACATACAAAAAACTGAATTTCCGAAAAAAAAAGTTTTCGTCTACAACAACATCAATAATTCAATTTTTTAACATTACTATTTGTAGTATATTCAAAATTCACCAGTTGCCACTGATAGGTGTAGGTACTAACTAACCAGTTTCGAAAATTGTTTTATGTTTCAGAAATATTTTAAATGTGTGGGTCAAATAATATGGCATATCATCCTATTTTACGACAGTCAAGTTAATATTCAATTTAGTTACTTTGATCTATACTTTCCTGAAAAAGAATACCTGAAGATCTTCAATTCAGAGTTTTGGCTGCTTCCTACTTAACAGAAACGAGGTTCATTGGTCAGTCGACTAACTGAAGAGTTTATTTTTGCGTAAGATTTACAATTATAATCAAATGTGTCAGGACTTCGGGAGAATTGCATTCGTTATACATAGACAATACTACTTCCATTGCATAGATACACAGACAACTGATACGTTAATACATAGACAATACGACTTCCATTGCATAGATACACAGACAACTGATACGTTAATACATAGACAATACGACTTCCATTGCATAGATACACAGACAACTGATACGATAATACATAGACAATACGACTTCCATTGCATAGATACACAGACAACTGATACGTTAATACATAGACAATACGACTTCCATTGCACAGATTTACAGACAACTGATACGTTAATACATAGACAATACGACTTCCATTGCATAGATTCACAGAAAACTGATACGTTAATACATAGACAATACGACTTCCATTGCATAGATACACAGACAACTGATAGGATAATACATAGATAATACGACTTGGATGGTTGTCACTATGATATACGAGTATTAGAATACAAATACTTCCTATAATGTTAAAAGTTAGAAGTACTGAAATATTTCAATCGCATATTATTTGAACGCCGTTAATCCCTGTCAAAATAAACAAATTCAACTTTTCTATTTCTAAATTCAGTAACTTAAGAATCAAATAGAATTCCCTCCTATGAACGATAGCAAGTTTCCCATTAGCTTCATTCTTTTATTGTCCTGGAGAGTGAAAAAATGGGTAAATAATAAATACAAAGCTTCAGAACTTAAAGAATTGACGTTGCGGGCTGAAAATAGGTGCGTTCGCTTGAAGTTATAGACCGAAAAGGGTTTGCAAATTTCACTATGATAAAATGGTGACCGGATAAATCATCAAAATTATAATTCATCACATCTTTAAAAATTTATATAAAGTCATGCAAAGTGATGACAAAAAAACTTTTTTAACTGGGTTAAGTAGTTTAGGTCAGGTTAGGTTAAAAAAAAATTCATTGTTTTTAGTGACTTTATATCACATTTTAAAAGTATGTTGAATAGTCACTGTGTTGAGTTAGCATGGAACCGATAAAACTCACCATTTAGTTTTGCTGCCTTATATAGATATGGTACTTAATGGTAACGCTGTGTGATGATTTCAATTCAATTCATTTTCTAGATATATCAATTTTTAATGTGAAATGAATTCCTCCAAAAAAAGATAATCGGTTATATTAGTAGGTTAGGTTAGGTTAGGTTTAAATTTATTTTTTTCATTGTTTCTAATGACTTTATATCACTTTTTAAAAGTGTGTTGGATTGTCACTGTGTTGAGTTATCATGGAACCCAAAATAATGTTGCAAGCTGAAAATAGGTGCGTTGACTATTTTTTCAATGTTGCCGGGTTAAACTTCAATGCTTATGGCCATCATTTCAAATAACTGATTTAAAATTAGAATTTTTCTTAGAAATTTCAGTAAGAGAAAGTTGTGCCAAATCATGACGTTAAAAACTTCCGTTTAAGAGTTTTGGCAGCAACAAACACCAGATTTTCTGTGTTGTAGTAATTATTTCAATTGGAGTGTAATTTGAGCATCGTTAATCCTTGTCGAAATGAACAAATTCAACTTCTAGATGTCTAAATTTATGAGCGTGAGAATAAAATGAAATTCCGCCTTAAGAAGGATAACCAGTTTCCAATTGGGTTTGTTGGGAACAACCCATTCAATGGCTTGGAAAATGTAAACCTTCATACATTAGAATCACCCCTCACAACGACAGGGATCCATTATTCACCAACCCTTGTTAGGGATGCTTTAATCGATCGGAAAACAATATTCTCCACCGTGTTAGACTCCTATGAAAATCTGAACTCGTCACAATGGATTTTTGTCTGTTGGAATTTGAAGAATTCTATGTTTTGTGAAATTCCCAAAATACAATTTCGTTTCGAGAATGCTTTGGATCTGCTTGGTATTTAATTAAATCCTCTTCTAAATAAAACGTGTAACTTTATTAAAGGCAGGTGGGCTTAAAACATTGAATAAGTCGTAAAACGGTAGAAGAATCGTAATGACGTCATTCAAGCAATCAATTTTATTGCAATATCTACATATTTTGTCATCATAACTATTATTATCGACTATTTATTACCCGGTTTCACCCAATTCTCAACCTTATTTTCATGAAATCCTTCTCCATATCGAATTGTTGAAAAGAACATGTCTAATTCAATTTTTAAAGTATGGGAATAGTTTTGTGAACTTAAAGTAATAGCGTTGATCAAAAAGTCACAAGTGCCATTTACATACAAAGTTTTTATTTTTTTTTTTACATATACATAGTGCACTATTAAATTTTGAAGTGAAAAATTAAAGAATTAAATTTACTTAAAACATAACAAATAAAATAACAGTAAAGAAAGAAGCAATGACAATAGCCTGTTATGTAGTGACCTCATTAAAATAAGTGGCGTTAAAATGTGTTATTAGTGCAGCTTTATACTTTACAATTGGAATATTAAAAGTATCTGCGATTTTAGCATAAAAGTTCAAGTGTGTGCAATCTATTTATAACTGAGTTATATCCTGAGACTGTGGTATAATTGTCACAATAATACATACTAGGCACCATTACTACATACCATTATTAAATTATCTTTAAAATTAAAATCATGGCTACTAAGGAGTAACCTCATGTATTAAGACTGTGATACATTGTTTTTCCCCATAACATTGTTTCTGTATTATCAACTTTAAAGTATAACACAATTTTTTTTTTTGGTTTTTGTAGATATGTATGTGTATGTATTACTACGCTAAAGCGTTAATGATTATTTCATTTATGTATTGTACTATTATTATATGTGCAACTAATCTCCTGCTGACAAGATACTTGCAGTAGCTTAGCGAGTATAAAAAACATTGTATGTAATTTTTATACCAATAAAAAAAAATTAATGTAATAAGAAATCATAATCTTTTGTTTCTAAAGGAATTCCAGCTTAAAATTAATACACCTCAAAAATTTGCGTTGGACTCTTTCAATGGTATTAATGTGATTATTAAAGACAGATGACCAAATTGTAGAGGTTGTATTCTAGAATACTTCTAACGAGAGATGTGAACAGAATTTTTAATGTGTTGATATTTTTAAAATCCTTGGAAATTATTACAATAAAACTTAACATTTTCATACCCCTGTTAGCGGTAGAAGTTATGTGAGATACAAAGCAGAGTTTCTAATCAAACATTATAGAAATATCTGTGTAAATTTCATGATGGCAGTGCTCACTATTCGAAAGTTTGGTTGATTTCTTCTTTGTAGCTCAGATTTTTTTATCTGAAAGTAAAGTGCCGATCTGGAAAATCAATACGGGATTTTCTGCGCAAATTTTACGATATCAGAGTTCACCATTTGAAAGCTTTTGTTGATGCATACAGACAACAGAGTTTACGATATCAGAGTTCACCATTTGAAAGCTTTTGTTGATGCATACATACAACAGATTTTTGTGTGATTTAATTAAGACGGTTATGTAAACTGATTGACTAAAGCGGATATCGTTTCGGGGAAACTTAACCTTTAGCAGCAAAGGCTTTTTGTGCAGTCAATTAGTCAAGTTGTACACCCTTCTCCAAAACTATTCAACGGAATAAGTTGTCAGACAAACCCTTCGTAATCACCAATTTATTCGGCAAGTCCTCGAGGCGATGTGTGGGGGGTATCATATTGATTTTACGAGATTCATGACCAAGCCAAGATATCTTCATTTTACTTGGAATCTTATTAAATTGATAAAAGCTTGGAAGGCCGAGGTACTTTTTTTTATTAAAGCTGATAAATTCCGATCTTCCTCGTGTCTAAAGCAAACCCCGCGCAGGCCATTGTGGATTTAATGAGGTTTTTGGAGTTTTTTGTACGCACAAAAGGGACACAAGCTTCCAAAAGTTAGCCTATTAGCGAGAGAAATTTAAGGAAAGTAGAGTTGGGAAACTGCGTCTTATCCTGCCCAGTAACTGAGCCGATAAAACGTACGTCACTTCTTGTCCCTTGTTGATAGATTTGACATTCCGATGTGAGACATTCATTTATTAGCTCCCCAGTGATATTCCAGTAGATTCTATCCTAGTGGATTTTGCACACAAAATTAATACAAATATATAATTATTTATTCAAATAACATGAAACATAACGGTCTGAGTGGTCGAGGGGTAAGGTTCTTGACTAGCATGCCGAAGGCCCCGGCGGCGTTCGCAAGTAAACTTTATGTTATTACACAATTTATTCATTCAATAATGTACCTATACTAAACTTGCTGCACTTTCCAGAGTGGAAGATACTCAAAATATCACTCAATTGCAAGACCACAATTTAGAATTGAATCGTTGCTTTAAATGGCTTTAACCGTGTTCGTGATCTGTAAAGCCAGGTACCCGGAGATGTCATAATCTCACTGACTCCAGACGGTTGGCACCAGTTATAATTCTTATGTGGTATACATTAAAAAATAAGTGGAAAAGATAAATAAAATAAAAATGATTAGGTTTTCGACCGAGGTTTGAACTAGGGACTTTCCTTTATCCGGGAGACTCATCTGACTATTGTGAAACATATTTCCTTACATATATACACTTATCTTTCAAAAATAAGTTTATATGTTTATTTGCACCTCGTTCAATAGATGAAAACCTACCAATCGGAATCAAAATGTTGCTTTAAATCATTTTACCTGCATTTAATGACCAGATCAATAATACGCCGTTCTTTCTTTGACTTTCCGACTTTGAGGGCCGCCCCTCAATCGGCAAAACATGAGTTATAATTTGTCGCACTAATCGAGTTATTGTGGGTGCGCGCGTTTTGTTATTGGTTGGAATCTTCTTTGATTTCCGACCATCTCCTCTATTTTCCCACTCCGATATCCCCGCGATAGTTCTACTGACTCCGGGCATTTGGGAATTTATACTAGTACTTTTGTATCTAAGCTAAAATGAACAAAAAATTAATATCCTTACAAACACACATAGCTTGATTTTTCCAATACTCTCGTGTTCACTCTGAATAAATCTTTTTGACATTTACATAAACAATCTAGAATAACCTGAGTTTTAAGTGTACACAAATCATTTACGAAGTTATTTATTCCCCTGTACTCACACTCCCCTTCAAGTGTTTCTTTTAATCGAATAACTAATCATTATGAACGTTCAAGACCGTTAGCCAAGAACTCGAACACGATGTAAACTTTCGCTATAAAGCAAAAAATTGAAATTCTAACATTTGATAATCGATAATATATTTTTGAAGAACAAGATATTACTAATAAATCTAATAGAAACATGATTTTTTAATATGTGAAACCGCACATGAGTCCCAACTGCTCCGAATTGTATGGAGCCAGTAAGACTATGGCATCCCCAATTGGGGTATGTTGTGAAGCTGAAGGTAATGGAGAGGGGAAAAAAAGGAAAGTTGCGAAGTACCTAACTATTTAGGTCTGGTCACCAAACACGGCCAAAGCCATTTCAACCAACGTTTCATTTCTGAGTGGTGGTCTTACACCACTGCGGTACTGAGAGTATCATCCACTCTTAAACTTGCCGTTAATATACTATATATTTTTTAAATGAGTAATTTGTCAAATAACAAATTAATAAAATAAAATTTACTTGCGCACGCCGAGATTCAAACCCTCGACCTCCAGCTTGCTAGTCGCGAGCCTTACCCATCGACCACGGAGGCCTTAAATGGAACAAGTCACAGAAAAAAAATATAACGGTCACAACAAGAAATCGAACTCAGGATTTCTTGTCTTACCGGGACAGGCGTCTTAAACCACTCGACCATTAAGACGTATTTATTAAACGTCATATTTGTCGATATCGTATTTAAAACTCAGAATTAACAATATCATCTGGCCACTAATTTATTTTCAATTCTCATGGTTTCGATTCTGAATACTGGTCTTTCAGCAGAGCTCTAGTTCAAAGTAAGTTCATAAAATAACTCAAGTGGGTCATTGTAATAAATATTTAGTTCGAATATAACTCTTTGTCAAAGTCATTCATATTTACTTGATATTTAATAGTCACCCCAATCCAAGAAGTCAAATGTATGACGAATCATATTAATTTATAAAAAGGTTAGATAATACGAGTACTTCCTCGCACAATCGTGCCAAGAACAAACATTAGATGTTTGGGAAAACTATTATGCCATATTATTTACCTCACACCGCACACGTTTTGCTATAAATGGCTTTGTCTCCCGTCTCCGAGTTGAATGTGGAGCAGGGGTACAGAACCGTTAACGCATCTGGCAAGTGAAAACTATTACTACTTTAAAAGTACTTTTCTTTTCTCTAAATGGCTTGTGTTGGCTTTATCATTTTGCAACCGAGATTGGTCTATTTTTGTATCTTTAGGATAAAAAGATATATTGCATCGTAACAGATATCTGTTTGTCTGAAGCAAAGAAATCTCTCAAATCTGGCGTCATGCATATCAGTTAACAATGATCAGATAATAGTTCAATTAACAATGTTTGTTTCAAATTTCTCAACTATTCAGTGGAACTGTTCAGCAACTGATTCATTGTCATTTCCATTGTGAGCTACGGGGCTGTGAAATACCCATTTAACTATATAAAACTAAAGCAAGGTGCCATACTTTATTGAACATCTAAAAAAATTAAACCAATCGCCATATTTTTTCAAAAATTTCTCGGCTTGTTGAAGTGTTCAATTTGGAAGATTTTTTTAAAATTTAAAATTAAAAACATTTCTATGAAAGGTCACTGTTTTCAGTGGTCCTATATTCGATGATGATTCAGAGTGGAGGATACAGTACCACTATGTTGCTAGAAATGGCTTGAAATGCTCACAACGTACCTCAATTGGAGATATCATTCCCCCACTGGTTCTGGACAGCTGTGAAATGTTGGAACCCTTGTGCAATATTCATATAAAAATATTTTTTATTTAAAAATTTACCCACAATGATCTCATTTTACATTAACTACATTTTTTGTAGTCACCGCCAGTCAAAAAAATATAAATACCTAGTCCAGTACATTTTAAATCCAAAAAAAATTAAATTCACCAAAACCAGTTCAATCAGTTTGCGCATATAATACTGGCCATATGCGGCAGATGCACAAAGGCGGAACTTTGACTCCCTGCCAACAAATACCTTATAATATTTCCTCCATTCTGGACATCTGCCGTGACCTGTTGATTCGGGCCATCCTGTATAGCCGCCCCTCTCGCTGGATTACACCCCGAAAAATAAAACGACGAATCGTTTTTCCATTCGGATTTCAGTTTAAATATTATTGACCGGAACAGTTCTGCAAGCGATCATGTTCTTATTTTACATTTTAATACGCGTTATTAGTTTTGTACTTTAACACACGTTATAATAATTATATACTTTGTTGAAACTTTAATATCATATTTTAAACTTTTAAACTCATTCTGCAAGCTAGTATAATAATCTTATATTTTTAATTTAATGAACATTCCGCTATGACGACATTCTTATTATAAACATTCTTATAATAAGAAAACCTAATACACATTCTGCAAGCATAATTAAGACATTCCAATTTCAAATTAAAATTCCCCTCTCCTCCAGCTTTATTGTGATACTCTTATCTCCAACTTCCTTACGCGATCTGCAAGCTTTATAATTATATTTATCTTTTAAACTAGAATATAAAACACTTATCATCTTTGATGTAAATCAGTTAAGATTTTAGTGCCGAAAAACCAATAAAAAGTAATTTAATAAACTTACTAATCAAAACATAAATAACCTTATTTTAGAGCTGTTATCGAAATCATTTTGCTACAAAGACGATTGTTAATAGTTTTATTATAGTATTCAAGGGTTAAACCTGTATTGTTGTATACTTTTCCCGCTCTCCGTATTGATACTCTCACATCCTTTCGTTTCACAAAGCGCACTCTTGAATACTTGAACTCAATACTATTCTTTTCTGTTCTGTTTTCGAGTTCAGCAGAAACGCACATGGCTGTTGAAAATGGCGAAATATATTAAGAATTATAATCATAACATATGGACCAGATGCTGTAGAACGGATGCTACATGTTTTTTGCGACAAATTTGTGACAAAATTAAGCTTTGGCACCCAAACGCCAGGCCAGCTAGAATGCAACCACTAATTGGTTCATTCAACCGTTTCTTATGCAAATTTGCGGCCAAGTAACGCATTGTTATTGCAGACCTTTCCAGATTTATAGTAGTTTTTTACCTGAGGAATAAATTAACTCAATGTGTTCGTTGTTCCTATATGAATTTAAATTGGGTTCGAGAACCCAATACATTTTCGCAATAGGGAATTCTCTTCACACCAAAAAATCACTTATTATTAATTATTCACATGTAGAAACACTTCAGACACAAGAATACATAGTTTTTATAATTTTCAAAAATCATTTATTAAAGTTATAATGACTTTAAAAACAGGCGCGAACGAAATATTTCAATGCAGCTAAAAACGCCCGGTGATTGATCAAGCGTTCAAGGGCGAACGATGACGTCACTGTTGACCGGCCTGAGTAGATCCTGCCTACCGATGGCGTCGGCGGCGGCAAAGGTGTGACGTAGCACTTGTGACGTAGCGGTCAAAATGGCGCATGACCGTTTTCAGAGCCGAAATAGCACGCAATTTTTAAAACAACTACAAAAAATTGAAAATGCATTTAAAAAATAATAAAAAAAGAGGCACATAATAAAATAATTATCTTCATTGAAATAAATTATTTACAAAATGCACGAGACTTCCCTATTGGTGAATATTTTGTTCTTGATTTAACAGGTAGCCGAGTTAATCTAAGCCATGATGCATTAAAAACAGCCGCGTTTATGTATTCTCAGTTCACATCATGTACCTTTTAAAGATTTATTCGTATTGTAGACAGTTTTGACATAAAATCCATATTATCCCCAAAAGGAGTGAATTGATAACAAACTTGTGCAATTAATTCAAAATTAGGACTGGAGCTTGTCTTCATCATGATATACTTTATAATTCATTTTTGGGGCTGGATAAATGAGCTTTAAAGTTTTTATATTTTAGAGAACCTGCTCTTTAAAATACATTCTATCCTTTCCACCAGATTAATTGAAGTAGAAGAACTTGAATGTTTTTTTGTTTAAAAACCTATTTTCAAAGCCTTGCTCCTACTGTAAAATATGTTACAATACAACTTAGATGGGTTCAAACAAGCGAGATACTATTTATTGTCTTATATAAATATATAATAGTTACTCAATAAATGTTCATAGTGTTGCCTGTGCAAATGTATATTGAATAAACAAAAAAAATAATAATTACATTACTCCAAATATATCGAACCAGAGATAATATGCCTCTTATGCACCGATACGTAGGTGCATGCAAAATGCGCACGAGTAAACCATTTTCAATTCAAAACATTAATTTCGTCATTACTGTTTTTCCATGTAAAGATCAATTTGCAACTAGTTCCGTCTTCGCATAGGGGTGTGCATTCCAAAGATTAATTGATTTGGCAACCGTGAGTTATTTTTATGATAAAAAAAACACACACAACGTAACGAAAGTGGGTCAACTTGGTACCGACAATATATTACAGTACTCAACCAACACAATAACGTTATGTGGATTCTGGAGCTGAAAATGTGGGGTAAAGGGAAGAAGGCAAACGTATTTTTTACATCAGCTCGAAATAAGTAATACTACAATATATTACCATTGGCGGTAGGCAAAAAGTATATTGAAACACAATTCTTTCTTGCTTTATTCTCATTTAGATTATTCTGATACGTGACACGACCTGACTCAAGGATTTGATTCACTTGATACATTAATTAAGCCCCTACAAATAATTCAAAAACACATAATTAAAGTCATATATAACAAAAATAAAACATTCTCGACTGACCTATTATACAAAGAATCTAAATTATTTAACATTCGTAAATTATTTATATTACAAACAATAAAATATTTATTTAAAAACAAAAATAATTTCAAAATAAATGAAAACAGAATGAGCAAAAGAACAAATAATATATTTTACACCCCCCAAACAAATACTAAATTAATGCAGACACATAGCAGTTTCATTGGTCCTCGTACATTTAACCTTCTACCACTACAAACTCAAATGATAAATAAAACAATAGAATATGTTAAGGAGGTAAAATTATGGCTGAATGACGCAGATATTGAAACGCTTTTTATATAAATTTATTGATCCTTTCTACAACTCACTTGCTGAAACTTTATAAACTATTGTACATAATGTTTTCTCTTTACTTTTATAATAACTATAAACAAAAAAACTTTTTCTACTTATATATATTTATTATACTTAGGTACTTGAAATATAGTAATGGTTTTATATTACCCACACTCAGGCAGTGCCTTAGTGGGTTTTCATTTCTTGTGTATACAATTTGGTAATATATTTATTATGTTATTATTTACTGTCTATTATTATGTATAATATATGTAAAGAAATGAAAATAAATAAAGTTAAAAACAAACAAACAAACAAAAACTTGATCATGTAAGGTTTTCTATGGACGTCTCCGTTACTTGCGCATGATATATTTTCCTTCTGACACCCCCTTTTCAATCTTCCATTCGCACAACATATCCACAGCATCACTTTCTAATTCTTGTTCATTATGTTTTCAATCTGTTTGGATTTCGTCTTTCTTTAGGATTCTACGTGGTTTTAGCAGATCGCTTCGGGAATTATGTAAACTGACGCCGCGCCGTATAAAAAATCATATTAAACTGTACGAACTTAATAATTATATTATTAAATTTCATTTTAATTAATTTAAAAAAAAAATTAAATGGAGTTCTACGAATTAAACACAAAAACAATAAATAAAAAAATTAACTATTTCATACATAATTCTTTTTTATAACTAGGATTTCGAATCGCTTACCCACGGGAAACGGGAAACTGACATAACCTTACCTAAGATAATCTACAAATACAGTACGTATAGTACAATACGATATACACATACAGTGAGTAGTATATATGTGGTTTTGTGGTTATACCCTTTACTTTTTAATCGGAGGTTGCGTGTTCTGGCGTTGTGATGTTGATAATTTGTTTTGTCCTCTGAATTTTAAGATATATAGTTTACCACTTGCCACAAACGTTTATAGACGCAAACTTTTGTGGCAAGTGGTAAACTATATGTGGCAAGTGGTAAATATATAGTTTACCACTTGCCACAAACTTTTATAGACGCAAACGTTTGTGGCAAGTGGTAAACTATATGTGGCAAGTGGTAAATATATAGTTTACCACTTGCCACAAACGTTTATAGACTCAAACGTTTGTGGCAAGTGGTAAATACATAGTTTAACACTTGCCACAAACGTTTATAGGCGCAAACGCAATTCTACGATTAGCGCTACAATAACTTTATATAGACTAAGCGTAGCAAGATCATCTTTCAACTCGACCATTTTTCATTGTGTATCTATAAATTTCTTTGTACGTTCCGTTTCCGGTTCGAGATGGTGGCCATTTTAATAGTTCAGTAAAAACTATTTTTGCAAATGTGAACTCGTGTTATCTTGGACTTTATTTAAACACGTTTTTTATTCTATATTATGGTACTTACCTGCCTGGAAAAAGTTTAATTTCTAGTGTTCATAGTACTTCTAAGTTAACATTATTTATTTAATTTACTTTTATTTCGTTTTATTATGATTTATTTATTTTCAGATATATATTTTCAGAAGAGACTCATGATTGCAGAGTATTTAATGTGTAATGCAAAATCACTAACCAAAAATTTTTGTTTTGAGAAAATGTGATTTTTACCCAATTTTAGGTATGTTTTTTGACAGGGGTGATAAGCGGTGTGTCAAATGTGTTGTGTTTTGTTTATTAAATGTAAAATATTGTGTGAAACACCAGGGCGGTGTTTTCTGTGGAGGAGAAGAGTCACTCGGGGCACATGAAAGCGGTGAAGCAATCGGTCTTGGACGGAACGTCTAAATGGAGTGCGAAAATCGCTATCACAGGTTTGTCGGGACCGAGCCACCCCGGTGCCACACTACCCCCGCTTTCCCTAACTTTTCTTTTTCGTTGTCATGCATTGCAGATTTCTTCGTTTTTCGCAGTTTATGTTTTTCTTTGTAACCTTATTGTGTTATCTTTATGTGTCGTAAATTTGTGATATGTACGAGTTATGAATGTTTTGTTGGGAGAAATCAACACACTTCTCTCATTGTATGAACCTCCATAAAAACACAAAATCACTCTTCCAATAAAATCGTCTACCGACGACAATTATTTTTCCACCACGTCTTTTCTCAGAAAATTTGATTAAATTATTGATACGGTTAACAGTGTTGTTTAGAGACGTAAATCTACGTAATGGCATTGGAAAAAATATTACGTACGTCTAGATGTCCACATTGTATGTATACCATTTGTAAAAATGATTTTAGAGACATATTTTTCTCCGATATCTCTATTATTCCTTTGAGTTGAAGATAATTTTAAACACCATTAATAAAGGAATAAGTAAAACTTTAGTTCTTCATTAAAGTGTGCCTCCGGGGTATAAAATTGCAGATGTGATAGATTTTGTTAGTGCTTCATATTAAAATCTAACCAATACTGGTTTTCCTCCACAGTATTATGCCTTTAACTTGTTGCTCCACTTTCCGGTTTATTGGGAAAGATGCTGTGCTCGTCAACTTCAAGTAAAGTGCACTGAAACTGTAAAACTCGGGCAAGAAAACTGATAAAAACGAGGCATAATGCCTCAGACGTGAAGTAATTATAAACAATTTCCACTAGACCTACTATTATTACAATGAGAAGGGTGTCTGTTGATTTTCAAACCAAACTATGTGTAAATAGCTATGAAACAATTAGGTTATGTCTAAATGTTGTTGTGTTAATCAATGTTCCTTATTTATTTTCTTGTGTTTGTGAAAATGATGTCAAACGTATTATTTTGATACCCTCCTAAATTCCCATGTTTTTTTGTTATTTTAAAATATAATGTATTATTCTGATAATGATCTACACAAAGAAAGACAAATTTGAAATTGTTTCTAGAAAAATAACCTTTCAAATTTCTTTACAATTTTCAAAAGGAAAAAGCTTAAGGTTTCTTTTAATAGCACCTTTATTATCAAGATATCTTTGCTAACTTTTAATATCAATTTATAAGACCAAGTAAACAAAAAAATCATCCCTCCTACCTTGTCATCTAAACAATTGTTACGGAGTTTAACATTTTTTTCTCTCAAATCTCTTTTGTGCTTTTATCTGCTTTTTTATCCACTTGCTTGCCAATGTAGAGGATGAGACAACAGCCTAAAATCCTTTTTTTCTTTTTCCTCTTTTACATAACACTAAAGGTGTGAAGGTTGTCGGAAAATCTCTTTCCTCGTAACAGGTAATAAATATATTCCAGGAAAAATAATTTCTGAACATCTTCGTAAACTAAACAGTTTTGTGTGGTTCTGGGGAAGTATTTAACTATGCTTCTATCAAAGGTGTATGATTTATTATGAGTACTTTGGTGTTTTCAATTTTTCAGTGGGTACAATACAGCAGGAGGGAGATTGAAATTGTAAAGATTCGATAAATCAAACTATGGATTAAAATAAAAATAAATACATATTTACATTTTCGTGTAGCGTTGTATTTCCTAGACGATTTGTGTGCACTTCTAAAGAGCTTAGCTCGTTTTATGCTTTAATGTATGATACGACATACGAAACTGTATGGTTTTGTAGTTGTTCTACAACAAGCGGAACTTTTCTAAACAATACCTAAAATTATCATGAATGGTCTAAAATAAATGTTGAAATTGAACTTTCTTCTCTATATAATTACAATGAAATTGGTAAAATAATTTCCATTTTAATTTGCTTATTTGTAAAAGTTGTAATGTTTTTTGGTCAATAGTATGATTCGTCGCATCTCATCTCGCTAGTCCCTGTTTGTTAGGCAAATTGCAGAGCACTGAAATGTTATTATTTTTTTCGGTGCGGGTCGCTAGGCGAACGTTTTCAGTGGACTTCGACACGCATATAGACTCAGTCGAGCAGGCCAAGGATATTAATATTGAGGGGACTTCCAAATGGTCCTGCAAGATCGCCATAACAGGTGGGCGCCCTTTCAGGCATCGGGCGGTTTCAGGACTCACCCACTGTGCCACCGACACCACCCACCACTCACCCACCACCCAATCAACATCCACCGCACTCACACTACTAACTGAACAGTATTGTTTTGAGATATTCCATTTTTAACATAGAATTCGGTGCTTGTTCATAATATGTTTTAACGGATCGATTTTCAGCGTTCTTACACGGTTAACGAAATTACAAATGCCTACATGTTTTGTAATATAAGCTAAGCACCTTAACTTAACCTGCCCTTACCTAGCAACCTTATATCACACAACCTTACCTTTACATAATCTTATGCAATTACAAAATTAATGATTGAAAATCGATGCGTTCATACAGTGAACAAGTGATTAGAAAACCATAGATTGTTGAATCAGTATTGCTCAGTTTTATGTTTCTCTTTGAATCACGATTTCCTATTACCATACAAATTAGTAGAAAATTTAACCTGAGCTTAAAAAATGTTATTTCGTTAATATTATGCTTCTGTTTAGAAAAACGCTTTTTAATGGAGGCAAATAAAGTCGTGCTTTGAAGTATTCAAATTTATAATTATTGTCAAATTGAGCAGTAGTCATTTCCATTCATTGCGTAAAAAGAGTATTTACTCTCTAGTTTAATATTATTTGATTTGTTTGGCGCGCCTCGCAAAAAGCTGTAAAAATCATTTTAGTTTGCCGAATATATTTAAATGTCATTTCTGTTGAAGATATTATGTTTCTCAAAACAATACGATATTCTTTGCAATCACAAAATATTCTTCAAGTAAAATCAAAATTCAATAGAATTAATAACACCAACCCACAGTTGATTAATTGTCTATATATGCAAAATTTATTACAATTACTAACATTGGTAACACATTAACAAAACTACACTTTCTAACGAACCAACTGATAAATCGTGTATACTTCTGTAACTGAGTTTGCCTGATGAGATTTGATTAGAGGGCTTTCCTACCTTTGATCTGAAGCTTTTATTCCCTCTTCTATCTTAGTCCTATTCTTCAGCCGTGTGTTTGGGTATAACTAATCTATCTAGAATAAAGACTTTAATCCTTATTCTTAAGGAGACGATCAATTACAACATTCCCGATGACGTGGAGTAATTGATGGTGTTTTTTTGTAGATTTTCTCTTACCATCTTTAATAATTCCTATATTTAGTTAAACTATCGTCCTTTGACTTGATTCATGAATCACTTATTACCATTCTACATTTGTACATTATTAACATTAAATCGTACACTATCACAAATATCACTAACTTATTGTTTTATACTAAATTAACAGGCTATGTATTTTAAACCTGTCCAAATTAATTAACTATTAATTTATCATTATTATTTCGACCAAACTCATTTTGCATTCGAAGTTTTCTCTGGATCAATGATTAATTGATAAAATTAACATTTGTATTATTACTATACCAGTTCAACCTAATGTTATATTTTCATAACATTTTTAAAAGCTCTGATCGATACATTTATTAAAAAATTATTATATCGTTTGTTATTATTTCATCTATACTTATAACTTTATTCATTCTCAGTTTACTCTGAATCACTGACCGTTATAATTAATATCTTTAACTAATTTGAACCAAACTAGCATTGCGTTATAAGCCTGTTTTTACTCGAAAATTCATTTTGAAAATATATATTATTTGTATCAAATCAACAAATTCGAAACTCATTTTTAACCACTAGTATCCATTTAAAAAATGCCCAGTTTAAACATGTATCTAATTTATCTTATAAATGAATGCATAAATTAAAATTTAGTTCTAGAAGCACCACCAAACCGTTTTGTTCATTTTCTGCACACGAATACCTATTTTTTAATCACATTTCAATTTATACTCACGTTTTCTTTTTTCAAATTTCTGACACAATTTCACATACCTATCTTGTTTTATTCTCCACGATATAAGATTCAAGAAAAAAATAAGTAACCTTTACAAACATTCAACACACAAAATACCAATATAAACAAAAACCTCAAATAGACGCTCGTTTCTTCTTCCATCGGATACAGTCAATTTGTTTTAAATGGTTTCTCTACATCATCCATTTCTGTCGCACTTGTCATATATATTTTCCCCGTAACAAGTGTTCCCATCATTTATCTTCTACACTTAGAATTTTTAAGTAGGTGCGAGTAGGTTTCTCAAGCTATGAATAATGTTGTTGAATTGGTAAGTTACTGATATTATTTTGGTTTAATTTATGGATGAAAACAACTGGTTTATTGGAAATATCCCAAAAAATCTTGGAAACCGAACTTAATTCTATATTCATGTGGAAGAAAGGAATAAGTAAAAAAAACCCTAACGAAATGAGTACACTCAATTTTCTGTCATTCCTGCTTTTTTTAATGGTGAATCATAATGTTATTTACCGCAAAAGAAGCAATTTTATATTATATAAATATTTTTGATAAATATAATTTTTCCTTGATGGATATTAACTAATAATCGTAAATAATTTTAAAAAACTTTGCATCTAACAACTCCTATTATTTGACTCATTTCTTTTTTCCTCACACACACAGAATAAGATCTGGAGAATAAATAAATTTAAAAAATACGTAATCACATAACATGTGCAAAACCATTTTTCCTTGAATTTAAAAAAGATAAAACATACGTATTTGTCCTTTTGAAAGTTTACATATCATGTATTCAAATAAATTTTGTTGTCTGTTTTTGCTTGTAAAGATGATTTACATAGCTTTTTGGTATGCATTTGATATTTCAGTTGTTTTTTGGTCTACCTAGACGAAATGTCTTCACGTAAGTAGAGGGTTTTCAGCGTGCTTCCCCGTTCGGTTGAACATCGTACCGATATTTCATGTAATCAATTGGCCCAACGACAAAAACATATTCCAATGAACGAATGGTATGTAAGCACTTTTTTTAAACTACATATTTGCATGTTTGTATGTTTGTGTATACATGTAAAACCTACAGGGAAAAAAATGATTAATATTGAGTAATCTCTTCAAATTATTCGTAGTCCGGTTAAAAACGGGATTGCAGGTCCTTATTAAATGAATTAATAGGTTTCCTAATAAAGTTTTAGTAAAATACTAATGTTTTATCACGATTTCGGAACACATTTTCATCAAAATTCTAATATTTCCGCATTTCGTCATTGTATATTATCAAGGCAAATGCAGGTGTAGACGTTTTCTTATTTGTTAGGAATTTATTAAAAGTTTATCAAAAACGGACTGCAATCCCGTTTTTAAATAAATACCCATAATTTGAAGAGAAATTAGCAACGGTAAATTAGCAACATTCATTTTTTTCGGTGTAACAATTGATTAACTACTTTATCTTGAAGCATACATTTTCTTGTGCCAAAATATCAACATATCGATGTCTCACGCCTACCAATTAATATTTTATGAATTTAGAAAAACCGTTTACTATTCGCCTTTGTTTAAAAAAACGTCTACTTGCTATTTTAGTTACTAACTAATTTTTATTGGGAACCTTACTTATTTTGGTTAAGCACCCGCTTTGAATGTTGTTTTTGTAAAACATTGTGTGATAGGTTATTACGTTATGTTTTTGCATGCTTAATTAACAAATCCCTGTAAAAATATCCCTTGCACGATCTAGAATATTATGACTGTGATATAAATAACATCATACCCTAATCATTCTTTAAAAAATTCCCGTCCCAATCACCACAAATTCATATTAACTGGAAATCATTCCAATTCATCCAAATAATAATATTGATGCCAATCATTCCAAAATTCCATTAAAGTCAAATACTGTTTTGTTCATTACTCTGCTTTTGATGTTATTTCTCAAACATTCTTACTCAATCAATTTTTTTATGTTGTATTCATTTTGGTCCTATGTGTTTAAAGATTTTTATCAATTCGTGATATCTTAGAACCGATTACAAAAGTACAATCGATACTGTCATATTTATTGTGTCTGTCTTGTATTGTATTGTATAATTTTACTGCGTTAAAATATTTGTATTTGATGTGAACCTTGAACTTGTTTCACAATGTGTTAAATAATGATGAAAAGCTTCGTAATTCGTTACAGCAACCAATTTAGTTGCTGGTTGTAATGGAATATAATATTATATATAATGTTCGTTAAAATCGTCTGCGCTATAATTTTCAAATTAAAACTATACTTTCAACTACAAACCTGACAATAAATTCTCCAAAGAATCGTTTTCCACTTCTTGTTTTGTCGTGATTCTGTAGTTTTCCGCAGTAATGGTGTAATGTTCCGTAATGGTGAAACTATAAACTATTGTTCCTTACTTTTCCCCCACGAGAAAAGTGCAGCAGTTTATTGTGTGAAATGATTTAAAACGATAAAAGCTATAAACCCGATATCCTTCCAGCTGTGATGTTATGAAACTGATAGGTACTTGAATAGAAATAGGTTAAGTGTATTTTTAATCGATATAACAATACTTTTTAGTAGAAGTCATAAGTCCTGGATATTGAATTCAGTTTTGTTTCCACACTCAGTAATTGAAATATCATTTTGCCAGACAATTAAATGTTTTGTGGATATCCTTGTTGTATAACAAGTCTGTACCATATACAGAGATAGATTTTTTATTGAAAAGTATTCTTTGATACAAACAAAGAATGGTGAAAACTATTTGGATAATGCATTCGGTTTTCTATATCGGGTATGGTAAGATAAATATCGGACTTGATATGGCATCCAATTGAATTCTGATTCTATAAAAATGCTGTTATTGTTTCACACATGAAAAACGGCGCGCGGCGTCGCCTTAAATGTAAAAATAAAAGCTTGTATGCAATATTTCCACAAACTGTCATAGTTTTTTCCCGGGGGAAGTGGTAAGTAGGTCACTTTAATATAAGCCTCACGCCATTGCTGCGAGCTTTTGTTTTTAAACGCGAGCTTTTATCGAGATCACGTGACTTTACGTTCCACGTTTGTGCGTTATATTATGATTCGCACTTCGATATTGAATAAATCATTATTTAGTGACCAAAGGAAGTAGTCCAAATAATGCATGTTTTTTTGTAGAATTTGCTTTCTCTTGGAACAGTCTTATGAACGTTTCTGAAAACATATGCAGGCGGTAAACCACGACGTTTGTCATAAAAACAACTTGAAATTTATTTGAGGCCAAAATACTTATTAAATGAATAATTACTTTTTAATCAAAATTAATTGTAATATTCTTTCAAATGTTTCGAGTTTTGGTAATTTTACGTTAAAATAATGAATGTCTCCAAAGTTTCCGTTTTTAATGTTTTGTTTTGTTCCTTCCGGCGGAACTTTCCCGTTCAGCTTTGAGACGGAAAACCTTTAAAGAAATCAGGACACCCTGCCTCAGTTTTCAATTTCTCCCGATTTCTCTGGGAGTAATCAATAGCATTCAGCGGACTAACAAGTCTAATCTGCAGTTTCAATCTGTCTTTAGTGACAGCCTCTCAGATGTTTCAGACTGTCAGATACTGCCAGCTTTGACCTGAAACAGACTTGGAGAGTTGTACAATCTTAATTATACTTACTTACTCCTTGTTTTTGTATTGATTCCTTTGGCACAAATTGTGAAATTAATTCAGTTAATATTATTTACCCTAATTTTTCCTCTCTCAGTTCGTTTTGTATTATCATGTTGATAAGCTTACCTTTTTTCGTTTTCTATGACTCAATTTTTTTTCTTCATGCAATCAACAGTTTTAATATTATATTGAAACATCTAATATACCATTGCTCTTTACACGTCACTTTTACTAAATTAATACTGGTGTAGTTTTAAAACGACATAAATAAATAAAAAAAATGATGTAGCTATAACTTTGTGGTTATCCATTATAAATAAATGAAACAATGTTAGTTTGTTCGATCCACTATATTTTTTTTATATACGCTGACCGGTTTCGGAACAACTGTTCCTTCCTCAGGGCAAAATATACCGACTTAACATTACAACATAATGGTTGAACATAATGTATTACTATGTGTTGAAGTGGGGGTGGGGGCGTGACTAAGAATTAGTGAAGAATGGGGCGAGATGGAAACATGTCCAAGATGGGACTCTTAGATTTATTTTTTTTTATTTATTGATAGTCGAAATATTATTATTATGGGGAAAAAATATTATTAAAAGGGATTAAATGTATTAGAAGCCTCAGCAGCCTTATAAAGCTCCTTAATAATGATGATTCCACTATCGTCAATAACAAAAAATATTATCTTACACTCCCATCATAGATATGTTTCCTTTCACGTCCGTTCCATATCCCCACCTTCGCTATCCCTAGTCACGCCCCCAGCCCCACTTCAACGCTTAGTAATATATTATGTTCACTCATTGTTTTGCAATGTTAAGTTAGTATAATTTGCCCTGCGGAAGAAACCGTACAGTCAGCGTCTATAAAAAAAATAGTGGTTCAAACAAAGTAACATTGTTTCATATGAATTAAAATCTTTCGCCGCTAAGATGTTAATTTCTAAAATATTTTTAACATTATTTAATGTGTTTTTTTAGTTATTCACTGCCGAAAAAAAAAATTCTGAAAAAAAATCTCTCAAGAATCGTTGATTTCAACAAAACGTGGTATTTATGTACAGTAAATGATACGGAGATAGTCTGCATAATTTCCCTCTCAAGTTCACATGTCAAAAGTACATTATGCTTTTTGCCAATCACTCAATTTCGTTGTCCCATTTTTTATAAAGATTATCTCGATTGTCATTGCGTATATGATTGTTTCCACAACGTTACTCTCCAGGTATCTAAGACTCTCTCCAATTATTGAGGGACATTAACATCAACAATTATTGGTCGTTTATTTATCTTTTTCACATTTCCTTCAGTTATTGATACGCTCTCAGCAACTTTTTTTCCAATAACTCCACACAGATGGCTCTGAAAGAAATAGTTTCCATCGGGACCTATGTCGTTTTTTTGGATGCTCTGTGGAGGGGTATTTTTGAGGAAAGATAGGAGTGAAGGAATTGAAGGAAGGAGGAAACACGGGGGCTGGAAAATCATTCGACAAACGAGTTGTTAAAAGGGTCGTTTCAATGACAAATGTCAAATGCCAGACTGCGCAATGGTACCAAAGATATCATGACGCTAGTTCCTTGGAGAATCTTCCATTGAAATACCTGTAAAACAAGTATAGCAATCTCACCCGGCTGTGCTCTAAAGATTGTTTTCCATTTGTAGTAGGAGAACTATAAAACAGTGGCAGTGTCGTGTTATTTGTTCTGCTAGATCTCTCAGTGAGTTTTGATTTGGTTTTAAAATGTATGATATCCTGTAAAAACAAACAACTGAACTTTTTACCAAAGTCAGTCGCCAGCAACCAATCAAAATTCCTCCATTTTCAGTCACAATACAAAGCATTTTTCTTACAAACCGACTAGCACATTGTTCCGTGGTCGTATTGAATAATACTGCACTTTCGCTAATGAATCAGGCACCAACACTTTCTAAAGTTTTACAACAATAACACTTCCCGCCGCTATATCGCGGCCGTACTTTGGCGATGCCTTAATTAAAACCATCAATTTGCATATTTCCACCGTACGCCATTGTCCCGTCGCGTTGTTTCGGTAATGTTATGGGGTACAAAGAATGAATAACCTTCGGAATTATATTGAGCTCGTGTTATTATCAATTGCATGTTACAAATGGTCATTTTCAACACTTTGTTTCAATTTTATGACCGAATTTTATATCAAAAACCAGTATTACTAGGAACCCGTAATCTTTGTAGGATTTTAATCCTATTGACAAATATAAAATATAAAACAATCAATATTTCGATTTTTTTACAGATGAATATCACAAAACTCCTTGAATTTGGTGAAATGATTTCACGAATTCAATATCGTTTTATTAGGTTTTATCGGTAAAAAATTCATAATAAAGCTCACTGATCTTAGAGTTTTATTGCTTCATAGTTCAAATTACTTACATTTTTCTTAAGTTTATTATTTCCATTTAACTTACTGGTAATGGGCTTCATCGAATTACGTATTTCAAATTCGAATTACTTATTAAATTTCTTCATCTCATTCTATCTGGCATTTCAATAATGAACCAAAAATTTCGCTTTTATTTGTAACTGCACAATTTATGTTATTTTCGAATGGACCATTTTTCAATTTCCGATACGAATACAAATACTTAATCTTCTGTAGTGTATCGGTCAAATATGTAAATCAAAAGAGGTTGTAAATAAAAAACCCAATCACTTTTGGAATTTTTCATAGACATGATTCATTGATTTTGTAGAGTATTTTTCGATCAATTTTTGTTTGCCCTCAATATTAAAATCATTCAATTATTTATTCATGTATTTTGAACACAGGATCATTTGTCACACGAACCTAATGTAGCTCAAAGTGATTTTCCCGATAAGCCGACACATTGAATTTCGACACGAACATTGCTACATGTGAAGAGGAAATAAGGTACTTAGTGCCGAAAAATACAATGTATTATTTCCTTCAAAGTAGACGAGACTTTAGTGTTTCTCAACATGAATTTAACGCTCACTTTAAACACAATTTGTTAGCTTTTATTACAGCCGTGAAATTGTTTCAATGTCAACGTTTAAAAAACGATCTACAATCGTAAAAATACGTTTGTACCTACTTTGTACATGATACAGCTCTTTATGAGTTATATCTAAGAAAAAAAAATTGAAATTTTTTTTTAAATGAAATTGTTTGTTTTATCTGTGGATAAGTTAGGAAAGCAATTATTAAGTTCTGGTACAAAATATTAAAATCACTCTTTTCGCTGTGTAATTACCATACCAATTAACTGTTTTACTTGCATGTGGCAGGTTGCATAAAATGTGATCATACAAGTATTTTTGTGATTTCAAAATATTAATAGTGTGCTTTTTTCTCTTTTGCATGTATCAAAATGATATTTTTATTTACGTTAACTATTGACGGCTACGTGTTGCAACTGTAATGCTTGTGAGGGTGAATAAATTGTCGAAAAGTGTGAATTTTAAGTTTATAACTATTCTGCCCTTTTGTGAAAAAGTTCTTATAATTTTCTGTAACTTCTAGCATTTTACTATATTATGAAAGGCTCTCACATATCCTCAATGCAAACTTATCGCTGTGGATATAATGTTTTTCTTGGTGTTTTCATTTTTGCAAGCGAAAACTATTCTGTAACTGGGACGCGACCATCGTCTGGGGTCTTTAAATTTTACAAGCGCGATAACGGCCATTCTCTGAAAGGTTCTACAAAATGACAAGAAAACTTGGCTCTAAAATATGTTGTGATCACTTTTGGAGGTTACGTTTCTGAGATAGTTTTTATGGTATCGTTAAAATCTATCTTTCTGGGGCTGCTCTAATAAATGTGCCAATTCGAAACGCGACGCTTTTAAGGTTATAAATTTTATATCGCTATACTTAAGCTGGAAGCTATTTAATGTTCATTTAACACACATTGTGCTTAAATAAAAAAATATCACTCCGCGTGATGCGTACTTATAGGGGTTAAGTCATGTTATGGCCGGGTTAACCATGTCGATAAAATTTTACAATGTTTGATCGTAATCACTTGGAGTTAGAAATTCTGATCTCACCAACCGATCTTCTTATCTCAAAAGGCTTTAAATATTTCTGTCAATGTTTTTCGCAATTGCCTCAATAGAACTGCAGATACTTTTTCCAAAATTATAGATGCTTTCATTCAGTAAATCTTCGTATAATAACCGTCGACTTTTAATAAGATAATTTGAAGCTTCCGCATAAACGTTTAGAGCGTAATATTATGGGTATTGTGCTAATTCCCGTATTTCAACTTACTTATCTGTAGTAGCTCAGTCATTTCGATTAAGTTCCATAGGGTTGTGATGGGTGTTTAGCGACGTCGTTCATCACGTTTTTAACTCCAATAGATGCCTTCCTCACCATCAAATTTAGTCTACTGAGGTGGCAGCGTCATGTTAATAATCCTACTAGCACCCTCAGTGAGTTTCCATCTATATTTAGTAGTCGCGTAGCTAGTTGGGACTGATAAAACTTTTTTTTCAAATATGAACTCCATTCCTCAACAAAATCTACCCGATAATATTTCAGAAAAGAAAGTTTATTTTAAATTAAGTTCCGTTGAGTAATTATTATTACTCGTGACAGCTGTTTTTGATAATCATCATCATCATCACATTTGGCTCTACAAGCCCTGGTGGGTCTTGGCCTCCTCAAGAGTCTTCCTCCACTCAACTCGGTCCCGCGCCAGCTCTCTCCAGTTTCGAAGCTCCAAGGCAGACAAATCTTTGAGGACGTTGTCGCTCCATCTTAACCTTGGCCTTCCCAGGCTCCTTCTCCCTATCGGTCTTGAGCTCAGCAGGGACTTTGGTTCTTGATGCTCGGTCATTCTCTCCACATGACCTAGCCACCGAAGTCTTCCCAGTTTTATGAACTTTGTGACGTTTAGCTCCTTAAACAGAGTATAGAGCTCAATATAGTTATATAGTTTTTGATAATACACTTAGTAAAATATAAATACTTTATTGAATGTATAAAATAAATCTTAAAATTAGAATGCAGTTTTACAAATTGTACTTGATATATTTTTTTTAATTTATCCGAATGCAATGATTCCATTTACTCACAACCGCGTTTATAATTATCAAAAACATTTTAAAGAGAGAGAGTGACGTAATATATGTAAGTAAATCAAAATACAACGTTATATCGAGATAATCAATCATCTCAATAATTAAAACATGTAATCAAGATCAAATGAATACAACATTAGCTTCAATCACTCATTTGAAGAAGCAATCACCTCCTTGAGAATACTAACGCATGCTCTATTACACAGTGATATGCGCCCAAGGCCTGATCGCGAAGGACAAGAGTGGTACATCGGATCCCTACGTCACGGTTCAGGTTTCAAAGATCAAGAAAAGGACGAGGACTATGCCGCAGGAGCTGAATCCTGTCTGGAACGAGAAGTTTTACTTGTAAGTAATCATTTGCCTATGTTTTAATGTTATTTTTTTTACCTTTCCTCATTCCTCCGTCTTATTCTTAAGCACCCGACTCTCCCCAACAACAGAGGAATCAAGAGGCAAAGTATATTCACATTTTACTTTTATATTAACGATATCTTTCTTTATACCGAGTTGCGCTTCCTCCTCCTTTAGGCAACATTTCAGAAAGCCTTACATACTGACGGTTATTATCAAAAATGGCCATCTCCAAAAAAGTACTTTTAGAGATATTGGCACACAAATTATGTTTTCTGATTTTTATTTTATTTTAAAAGTGAACAACAGTTTGAGAGCCTGCAGAGCAAGGTTCAATCCTCAGCGTAACCAAAAATTTAAAAAAAATCTCAAATTAGCTAAAAGCCGGCCCAAGAGATGGCGCAAATAGGCTTTTGAATATAGAAGTTTTATAGTGAAAAGACTTTGTTTTTACCGTTGGTTTTTTTAGTTTTTAAATTAATGTGAGAATTACAATTTGTTTTAAGTATCGTAGCTCGTTACGAATTTTATTACAATTTTTAGTTTTAAGGTCCTTTGTGTTTTTGAAAGACTTGGCACGTGCAGTGTGATATGTTTATGTTTCAAAATGTTAAAAAAACTTGTTTGGGGTTTATTCACTTGAATGATAATGATAAAAAAGGGTATATGAACCTGCATGGCATCCAGAAACTGAAATCAGTGGAGCAGTGCCTCGCAGTAAGCATCTCTCAAAATGATTTCTTCATGGTAAAATTGTCAAAATCAAACATTCAAAATCGTACATCGCCCAACAACTCATATCTTAATTAATTTCTTGTTTCACTATCTCTACTAACACCACCGAAAACAAATTAGGTTTTCATAATATATGTTCATCCCACGCAACAAAGGGGGATTACAAATAAAATAATTAATTCGTTACAAATTTCCATTGAGTTCCGTTTTCATAATTTCGTAAAAACATTCATTAAAGTAGCATGGGTTTGTCTCGTAATTATTTTTCCTTAAAATCTCTTATTAATATGCAGGTTTTAACGTGTTAATACTATCTTTATATCCAGCTCTAGTGAAATTTGTAATTAGTTTTTTCGCTAATTGTGAAGAGTGTGTTCCATGTATTCGTAAAGTTTTTTGGGAAATTCTTCGATAGTAATATTAGTAGCAAGAATAGAAGTATTTATTTAAATGAATTCCTTTCTTCGTAATTTAATAATTACTACTTTATTAGCATCAAATTTGAACATCTTTAAGGGGATCCTTAAAACGGTCTTGCTGTTCGTCTCAAAATAATAATAAAATCATTTATCAATTTATAAATTTATGTACGTCCGTGGCACGTTTGGGATGAGAAAATTTATTATACATATTATAAAATTGAAGGGTAAAAAAGATGAACAATAACAATTATTAATAATACGAAAAAACACTATTTACATTAGAATTTTTTCCTCGAATCCAAAGTAAAGTACCATGTTGGTAATTTTTTTTTTCACGTTGTCAGCAGTTGCAGCGAATTTGTATTGATACACACAATTTAGTGTGAGAGAGCTATCTTCACGTTACATATCAACAGTTGGTTGCATCACAATGCGCACCGTTAGCAGTTGTTTTCTGTCGAGCTTTAGATGTTGTGTTTCGTTTTTCACAATAAATTAACCGTTAATATATATATATTTATTCATTTTACAGAGTATTTCGTAGAGTAGGTTATCCAGTGTTTATTATTAACCCTAACAATATAACCTCACTTTCAGGGAAGTTTTCATCTCCAACCGCTAACTAAAGGCTTATTGACCACCTTTTCATCGCCTGTTGGTATCAGTTTCCTTCATTATCTAATCCAGATAATAATTACTAAATCAGAGTGTAAATCCCTTCAATCAAAGGGTTTAATGTACAATGGGGTTACATCGCTTCTTCCAATGAAATCTCGCCAAAGAAGAAAGATCTAAGAGAAGATGGTATATCTTAATGTTTAGTGTAGAAGATAATTCGACATTCTACGCGTGCTCCACAATCTAGTGTTGGTACCTATTTTGATGGCAGTGAGGCATGGAACTGGCAGAGGACGGATGAAAGTAGACTAAATTCTGTAGAAATGAGATCTCAGAGGCGTATATGTTTAAGATTGTGTATAACTATGTGAGAAATGTGCATATTTGCAAAGAATTCAAGGTTGACGTAAGCGTAATTTAATAAAGGGACGCTTAGCGGTTTGGGCACAGTGTAGAACGAATGAACGAAGAAAAGAGTCTAAGGAGAATATATGACGCGAATGTGAATAGTAGAAGTCAGAGACGCCCGAGGAAGGCATTGCACGATCAAGTGCTTGAGTAATTGAGTTGGACCATGTCAAGAGTCAGAATGACAGAAGAATATTTATTAATGTGAATGAGGCAAGAAGGGTGGGCCAAGACAGAGTCGTTTGGCGGCCCGTCCTCTCTGCCTACACCTGTGGGAATGGAATGATGGTTAGTCCGTTAGTTAAGTCTTTTCAAATTGGTAGGTATTTGCGATCCGTATTTTACTTGTCATTATTCACAGTTGTTAAAAATGTTGCCATTGTTGCAAATTGCAGCTGTGGTCAAAGGTAATAAACTCCGGTGAACAGATACCTTCATATCAAGTACACCGTAGTGTGAATGCGAGTTTATATAGGTAAACTTCAACATTGATTTTCTTTTTGTCATTTGTAGATTGTGTTTTTTCTGTAATTATCGTTAAAAATACAGTATCTTCTTTTGCAGTGAATGCATTCATTGTTAAACTGTTGAGCGTTGTGTTAAAATTATGAAACTGCTGTTATTTTTGTGTAGACCATGTTTTGCGCTCAATTTGGGAGGAGGGTTCGGCCGCCCCGGGATCCAATGATAAATGGTAAAACAAATATCTCTCCCATAGATCACCCCAAGTGGTTCGCCACGTTTGGTGACTTAGCAAAGGTGCCCGGGTTCATTTGGTGAGGTTTGTCCGGTTCTTGGTGGTGGATGCGTCTACCCACCAACAGAACGTGACAGACTGATGAGGGATATATTTTGATCTCTCCAGCAGGATTCTCAGTAAGATGAATTCACACGTCCGTTACTCCTGGATACACTGAGCCCCAGATTCCTACCCAACCAATCCCTTTTTTCCTTTCCAGAACTTTCTCTAATTGCTTCTCTAAAAAGACCCTCCATAGAGCATCCCCAAAGATGACAAAGGCCCTGAGAGGAATAATTCCCCTCAGAACCTCCTGTGTGGAGCTAATGTTAAAAAAATTCCGCGAATGTTTAGAATTTAAAACAGTGTATATCGATGTAACTCACTATTAACTTTAACAGAAATGTAATGGTTAACACATCTGTAGTGATGGGACTAGTTCTATTATCACCCAAAATGATAACGGAATTAATCCCATCTTCCTACCAACAACGCAATCGGCTCATCAGCCCTTCTAAATCGAAAGCTCGATTCCCTTCCTTGGAGTGGTGCAAAACTATACCGTCAGGTTTTTTTTTTATTTCATACGTGTTGCAGTCTGATAAGAGCCGTGCTCTTGGTAAGAACACTGGCGGACAAAATTTTTAAATAGGTGAAAATTTCATTTCTAATCAATATCCCTACAGTTCTATAATACAAGTCTTTGACCCTTAACGTTCTCTTTAACCCTAAAGGAACCCGTATCATAATGCGTACGATCTCTGGTCCTCCCCTAGTCATCCCTTAGTCCTCCAGAGATAGACGTATTATTTCAACTGCCTGTGTACATCTCACCCAGAATCAACCCTCCCGGTCTGAAGGAGGCTTAGGGAAAAAAACACACATAGAATACTCGTTCTCTTAGCTAAGTTAGGTATCTTATTATTAATTCTATTCTTTACCGAGAACTTTTTCCTTTATCTTGTGTATATACAACAATCCCAGATAATTAAAACGAAAGATGGTTTTCCTTTGAGGGTTTTTTATGATGATTATTTCGGGATTTATTTTTCAGGGAACCAACGCTCTACTTCATGAATATACGTTACGAAAATTACTAATGGAAATAGAAAGTAATTATTTAAAGAATTTTCTATTAAAACATCGTAACGATTAGATATTACAAATATAGTAGAATGGATTGGATGGAATAGGAAAAGGTTGGGAAGTACTTGTAGCCTTGTGGCCCGGTAGATAGGACGCTCAACTAAAAGTCAGGAAACTGACTTACTTCCATTTTAACACAAGTTCTACGACGTGTAAAGGTCTGAACCCATAATATTTGGGTGTATACCTAGCTTCTCTTTTTAATAAAAATATTTCGCTCAAAAAATATACTCGTCAATTCGGGTTCAAGACTATGGTTAGAAAAGGTTCAAGACTATGGTTTGAAAATGCTGAAATATTCTCACTGAATAATAATAATCATATAATAATCGTTCAATGACCATAATAAATCATTTTTGATGATTATTCATCATTGTAAAGTTTCGTAACCTGAAATATATCAAGAAAACATTTTACCTTTAAGATTAATTGACCTAATGGTCAAGCCTATGAAATCTCATACACAAATATGGAAATAAAATCCTTTCAAATTATTTGCTGACTTTTACAGAATCTTTCATTTATTTTTTTACCTCCTGCCATTTCATATTATTTCCACTAAAGCGTATCTGATTATCATCAAGTACTCATACGAAAATGTTTTGTCATATTTATCAGAAGGCAATAAGGCTAAATTTCCTTACATAAGATGGTTCCGGGCAATAGATTAATTTTTAAGAGATCCTTTTCAAACATTCATTAAAATTTTATTGGGCAAGATTTCAAAATACATAGCGCGCACCATCAGAATATTTAAACATTGAAAAATAAAGTGATATATATTTGCGATTCACCTGCAAAAAAGTAGGAGAAAATTTTCTTTTGAAATTTTGAAAATTGGCAGATAATTCATGTGAATGGCATCATATTCGTATGCAATAAATTTGGGAGACCTCTAAAGGCCAAGACTTCATAGAAACGGTTGCACACCCTTTTTCAAACAAAACTTAAATTTAGATTTGAGGCCAAAATGCTTTTTGGAAACTATTTTTGTTTTATTCAAATGGTTTAGCATACGTTTAGTGCGAATATGTGCTAGTTTATTTATTTAAAAATTTTGTTTTTGAGGAAATTATTATTTACTTTGGCAATTATTGTTAACAACTGTTTTAAAAAAACATTTTAATGGGCTTAAATTTAACATACAAAGTATTTAAAAAAAAAAAATTGTGGACTTAAATTATCTTACAAATTATTTTTAAAAAGTATTTTGATGGGCTTAAATTTAACTTACAAGTTATTTTAAAATATTTATTTTGTGCTTTAATTTAACTTACAAATTATTTAAAAAAAAGTATTTTGATGGGCTTAAATTTAACTTACAAATTATTCAAAAAAATCAATTTTAGATTTAAAATTTTGACTAAAGTTAATTATTTCACCATTAAAAATAGCATTTATCATTGTCGTATATTATGTCATAAACTGATAACTTAAGAAATGTATACCATAAACAATGATTATTGCATAATCATTGGTTATTATTACATAATCATTGTTTATGGTTAACCAATGGTATATTCATACCGTTGGTTTTAAATAAATAATAACCTCTTAACGCTATGTAGTACTATAATCGTATAATTTTTTTCTTTGTAGTGAGTGCCACAACTCTTCCGATCGTATCAAGGTTCGAGTCTGGGATGAAGATAACGACCTCAAGTCCAAACTGAGGCAAAAACTTACCAGAGAGTCCGACGACTTCTTGGGACAAACTATCATTGAGGTAAATATAAAAAAATTATTACGATTTTTTAAGTTAATCAATCATACATCCTCCCAAAAATTACCGTGACAAAAACCTGTGCGAAAATTCTACATATTGTATGGATCAATGATGAATTCAGTAAAGTCATCACATATATCAGTAAAGAGTTGACATAGGTTTGTAAATGTGAGTGATCTATATAAATAACATTTCCAGCGATATCATCCTAAAAACAACAGTCAAACTTCTCGGTTTCAATTTAGATTCAGACTTTTCGTTTAAAAGTCAAATAAATATGAATTTAAGCATCGGTTTTTTCACCTAAGACAACTCAAGTCTTTCCGAAGAAACCTTCCTACAGAAGCAACAAAACTACTTATCAACTCTTACGTAGTCTCACGTCTCGATTACTGCAACGGCATTGATGCCAGCCTTCCAAAATATCAAATTGACAAACTTCAATCAGTGTTTAATGCAGCAGCACGGCTCATAACCGGGGTTTCAAAATATTCGCACATTTCAGAACACCTTCGTAACCTTCACTGGCTCAAGTGCCTTCAAAGAATCCAGTACAAACTGTGCTGGATGGTGTTTAAATCCATCAATAAAATGGCCCCACCCTACATCTCTGAACTATGCGTCCCGGAAAACACTGGTCTGAGGCAGTCAACTCTTAGATCAGCAACATCATCAGCTGTAGGCAGACTGATAGAACCTAAGCGCAAGCCAAATACTAAGTTTGGTGATCGCGCTTTCGGTGTATCTGGGCCGAAGGTTTGGAATAAACTCCCTCCGGAACTAAGATCCATAACAAGACCAACAGAATTCAGGTCTAAACTAAAAACTTACCTTTTTAAGCTGTCGTACCCTTAAATTAAATATACCATTCCTAAGAGAAAGTCCAGTTATAATCAATTTTTCAATTACATAAGTCCTAAATCCTGTATCTAAATTTCGCCAATAAACAATTAGATAATGTTAATTAAGTGTTAATCTCAAGTGACCTACCAGGTAAGTATTGTACTGTATATTTTCTCCATAAATAGTTAAGTAATAACATAGATCACTGTAGAAATGTATTATAAGTTTGTACAGCGCCCTTGAGGTGATTTTGCATAAAAACGGCGCTATACAAGTCATCCAATTATTATTATTACTATCAAATTTAAAAAAATTAAAAATGGGTTAAGCTCTTGAAGTGATATTTAATGACATATTTCCTGGAAGTTAAAATACTTTATATTTATTTTGTTGCATTTAATTTTTCAACTGATAAAATTTTTACTCATGATTAAATTTAATTTTACTGTTTTAAGCTCGGCGAGTATCTAACAATAAGTAATGCGTTTGAATGGCGGTTTGTATGCCGTTTAATAAATTCATTTCAAAATGTTTAAAAATTTTGGTAAATTAATATTATTTATTCCTCTTACATCAAAAATAAATTTATTACTATAAACACCAATAACTCTAAATTATTATTTTTGGTGACCGGATAAATCATCAAAATGATAATTCATCACAACTTTACAAAGTTATATAAAGTCATGGAAAGTGATGAAACAAAAACTTTATTAACTGGGTTAAGTAGGTTAGGTTAGGTTTACATTTTTTTTCATCGTTTCTAATGACTTTATATCACTTTTGAAAGGTGTGTTGAATTGTCGATGTGTTGATTTATCGTGGAACCATTATTTATATATTTGGGTCTAAAATTTGTAAATATTAGCGATTTTTTCTCGCAACACCGCCTTTTCACGAATTGACATTTTTTCTCTTTTGATATTTTTTATTAATACAAGGCGTACCTACTAGCAGAAAATAGAGCACTAATAATTATAAAAAAATGCCAATATGTTTTTACGTTAAAAACCGATGCATGGAGCATTAAAGAAAAAAAAACTTACTTGGATAACTTAAGTTTACCATTAATCCCGGATATAACTTTTGAGAAACTCTCTCCATCCACCACCTGAACTCTGTCTGAACTCTGGTGAACTCTGGACGAACTTAAATCTCTTACGAAACTCCAATTAAAAACTGTGCGTAACGGCAAAAATATTACACTTAATCTATCACTACCACTATCCCACTCAACCTGCTTTTTTTCAATTTAAGAAGTTGCATGTGCGATAATTCGGCTATTTTCGTATAACTAACAACTCACTAGAGACACCCATTCATAGTATTAACGATATGTTCCGCGAATTAAAGCGATAAATGGCTTAGCGATAAATGGCTTGCACTAATATTCAAATATGTTGTTGACAGTAAATTCCTGGAAGGTAACAGCTATTTTCAAAGACAGCTTGTAGAGCAAGTGAGGGATGGAGTCATTGTAGACATAATTCAGCTACTCTGAGCTGTAAAAAATGTTCACAGAGAATTTGCTGAGGCAGCTCTGATGACTGTGTGGACCCCTGTGAATAGTGTTGACTCAGAAAGATTTTTTACTCGCTATAATCTTGTATTGACAGATCGTAGAACGAACATGACACATTCTACTGTAGAAACGTGCAATGTTGAGTTTTAATCAATAATACATTAAACATGTTTCAAGTGATTTTGCTAATTTAATTGTTTCTCCCCTCTTGCCGACTCCCATTCTTTGACGTTATCCTATTTAGCTATAAAAGCTATGAAAACGCAAAATTAAAGCTATTTTTTTAATAATTAATGCTACATTTCTTAAAAATTATAGTTATGAATGGGTGTCTTTATTAATCACTAACGTCACTTTCGTTTCCCAGGAGGAGTAGGAAGAGAGCATGAACTCTGTATTGGCACATAATCCTTGCTTTATTCACATTCATGAATCGTCTCATATATAAGTACTCTTCTGTTATTATTTAATTCACTTGGTCAAACCATGTCTTTTTTGGGCGTCTAAATTCTACTATTCAAATTATATATTCTTTAGTATTTATATTTATAACTAAAATAAAAATAAAAAAAATTCTCCAGTATTCAATTTAATCTGTGACTGTTGTAAAGTAGTTTATGCTTAAATAACTATGTACATAATATAATGAAACTCTTGAATATTCTGCCCTTGATTTAAATGCGTTTAAAATTCACAAATTCCAATATAGATAATTAATCAAATGTGAACGATTACTATGTTGCCTTGATTAATATGTTTGTATACAGGATGTCTAAACTATTAATCAAACGAAGTGGGGTGATAGGGGGGTGTTTGTGTCAGCTTCCTTTGAATTGCAGATTTTATTTTTGAAAATATAAAAATATATTTTTTTTAAACTTGATTTACTATTGTAATATGGATATACGGAGAAAATTACTTTCATTAGATGGATCCATCATTTAACAGCATAATTAGAAGAAAAAATCAAAAAAATATTTTTCCGGATTGTGTAGGTACAAGGGCAAAGCGTTGAGATAAGCCAACATAGTAAGTCGTTTAAGAGTTATTTTTGTGTCAATCATCTTTGGGACTAGTAATAATATTATAAAAAAGTTTTTTTAAAGGTAGCATTAAAAGTATTTGAAGACTTAGACCACAATATATTCGGTCATTTTGATTGCAAATAACCTACTCTATCACCCAACTTCGTTTGCTCCATAGCTTACGGGACAATTTGCATATATAGTACATTTGCTCCTCGTTCCAGAGTAGTGTTAAAGTATCCTGGTGATAGACCATCATTCAAAATGAAAATGTTGCTTGAAACAACTATATCTGTTTTTAACGGCCAGATCTAAATATACTGGCACTTCCCTCCTCCCATCTCTTTCCCCTCCTCCCACCCTATTTCCCATCTCCTTCCCCTCCCCACTAACATGAGCCTGACAACTTCACCATATTCGGGATGCTATACTCTCAGTGGCTCCTCCTGTGGGGAATTTTCATTAAAAAAAAACTATAATGTGAATAAGCGCAAATGCCTACAAACGTAACTAAAGGTCCCATGTATTGGGTTATATTATAATGTAATACTATGTCCGTAAGACCAGCATCTTGTATTGTATTCAAACGTGATACCACCATGTAGCCTGATAATGACAGCATTGTTTAGCCAACAATGAGTTAATTGAGCATATGTATCAATCTAATTACTGCTATAGTTTAACTCGAGGATACACATAATAATATATTAGTTTTCAAAAGAAAATCGTGACATGTAATGAAAAAGGCATTGATAGGTAATTAAATACTAATTGAACAACAGCAATCATCCTGAACCACACCTAACCTAACTTACGTGTAAAGTTTTCGGAAGGCACCTTGAAAATTATCAATTCAATGACTTTGCGTAAGGGTATATTGAACCGACCACAAGTTTCTTCGTACTATTTTGTGAAATTATGGTATCTTGTAAACTTGTCAATTCGAACTTTTGCATATTAAACTTTTCCTTCCACGTAAGATACGAAGGTAATTCCAAAATTAAAGTCTACACCCTACAAATGACAAAGCTGGGATTCAACGCTTCCTAAATGACATGGCGTCGAGCTGATACGACATAGGTATACAAAAATGCAACAGCGCTTAAAAAAAATTATCGGCCGAAATGGCGATTATGTAGAAAAATTGATAATTATGCATGCTTTAGAAGATGTAAAAATTATTTAAAAAAATTATTTATCTTAGTTTTTCTAAAAAATAGAAGACCTTGCATTTGTTATTATCTTCATATTCAGTTTCCATGTACCTAATATATTTTTAAAAAATCATCTTTTTCAATACCCGAGTCACTTTTATTCTCATTGTTATTTCACATTGAATTTTGAAATCCCGCGGGATTTTTTGTAAGGGGCATTAAATTGAAATAATGCCAATATTTCATTTTTAATTATTTGGTATTAATTATATTATGATACTAGTATGGTAGTTTATTTTATAAAAATAAATTGAGAAAGTAACATATTAAGTCGTTTAAGAGGTCTTATTTTGTTTATCATCTTTGGTACTAGTAATATTACAAAAATTAATCGAAATGTTAACATAACAAGTACTTTGAAGACTAAAAATAATGAAATAAAAACAAAACTGTCGCTGACATGACTCTCTGTAGTCATTTGAGGTCATTCATCTATGATACTAATATATTTAAAAAGGTTCCATGATAACTCAACACAGTGACAATTCAACACACTTTTAAAAAGTGATATTAAGTCACTAGAAACGATGAAAAAAAATTAAACCTAACCTAACCTAACCTAACCAAACCTACTTAACCCAGTTAATAAAGTTTTTGTTTAATCACTTTCCATGACTTTATACAACTTTTTAAACATGAGATTTATCCGGTCACCATTTAAAAAATACATTGAAAACGTTACGCAATAAGTATTTTTAGAAGTCCTGAAAAATAAGATCGTAAAAAACATAGTCTATGAAGAGTGAACGGACATTACTGACAGCATGTTATTGGTGTAAATTGAAAAAGAAATCTTTCCCACAAATTAAGATCAAATATAGCTTTTATCCCTGTTAAAAATGTACGAACCATTAGCAAAGTTCACCACCAGTTACTTTACAGGCTCCTGTCTAGCACCTAGCGGTCAGAGGTAAAACTAGGGCTAACAGATAAAACAGATGTTTTGCCTTATCAATTGGCTTTCTTTGACAGTGTTTGTTTACAATTAGCTTGTCAATGTGTTTTACTTGATTAGATTATAAAAAGCCTCGCCGACTGGATTCCTTCTTCTCTCCTATAAAATAGTAACAAGCAGTCATTATGGTCTACAGACCATTAGTAAAAGTGTTTTGTCCGGGTCGGGAATAATTTAACTCTTTGTAACATTAAATAAAGTGAAATGCAGTTTTGTGCAGTAAAAAAAAAGCCATGCGTCTGTTATTGAAGACTTCATCAGGCCCAAAGAAATCTTAACAATCCCTTGGGATTGCGGAATGCGGGATTGCAAATCCTACTCCTGAAGTCTCCAAACTGGACTACTGCAATAGTTTGCAAACTCGTCTACAAATTATATGTAAATTTGAGAAGACTACTGTGAATACTACTAAATGCTTTGTACTGTTGCAAGAAGATATATATATATACCCAGCAATCGGTAGAAAAAGGCTTCCTAACGAAAAAGCAGCTGTTTAAACAAGGATTGCTTAACACAGCAGTCCGCCTAACGAGAGTTAAAAAAGCGCATTACTAACTAAGCACACGAGTACAAACCATACCATACCATAAACTGCGGTGACATTGTATTTCTCTCGACATTGTTTATTTCTAAAATCCATTTGGTACATACGATCGTCAAAAAAAGGAGTTTTTATCTCTTGCTTGTCTTTCGAAACAAACATAAAAATCCGTCATGTTTCAAATAGAATCGATTTTTACAGGTCGTTTCGGAAAATAATGCAAACGGGTTTTATGTTATTTTTTCATACGATATGTTGTTTCATTTTATAATTCTAGCTACTGGGATACATTATTTATTTATGAGTACAATGTAACTACATCACGTGACAAACTGTCATCAAAGCAAAATAGAGATTGCATTTTGTCTGTTGACAAATTGTCACGATCCTGCCACATTTTATGAGTGGAAAAAAATCCTGTATGTTTTTTAAATAAAAATAATAATTGCGTTTCTCTTTCACTTTTTGCAGTAAACACAAAAATGTATATCGTTGTGCTAGTTTACTAACTGCCCAGTAATTATTTACAAATGTGGGTACATGGACAATTGTTTATTTTTTAAGTAAATTATAACTGACAGATATTTTGCGAAAGAGGAAAAACTATAAGCTTTAAAATGCTTGATTGTTAAAACATTCGGAATTCATTCTTAAATCGGTTGTAACAGGGCTGTGCTAGGGATTTTAAATCCGAACCTTTATGCTTACCAGACTCTGGTCTAAACCACTGAGCTATCATGGTAACGTTTTAACCTGATACTAATTTTATAAAACTGAACTAGTTATTGGTCTTTAGATTACAAATTTTATTAATACAAGTCAATATATCAATAAACATAACTAACTAACCATCGCAACATTTCTTCTTGGGGGTAAGCAGAGAGGATAGACCGCCACACAACTATCTATATCTTGACACACGCTCCATGCTACATGTACATTTATGCACCGTCTCTTCTATTATTCTGACTTTCGCCAACTCAAGTATTTGATTCACCTGGTCGTGCCTTGCCTTCCTCGGCATCCTCAACTTCTTCTATAATTCAGCATCGAATCATATTTATTTTTACTGGGTTCTTACAGATGTTCTCACTTACATTAGAACAATCTAGTAATAAAACTCAGTTATAATAGGTACATTAAATTACAAATAATAAAATCAACATAAAAATTTAAACACAAATTATAAAAACTCACTCAAATGACAAATTGTTTGGATAAAGATAAGCAAGAGATACAAGAGATACCCAATGATACATAATAATATAAATTTGTCCAAATGTTATATATTTTGAGAAAAGGCAGGACATTTTTTTCTGAAAATAACGAATTCTCAGATAATTAGAGACGGTTTCACTCCTGTACTCAACCTCGTAAAAATCGCTGAATACAGCCATTTCTAACTGTTATTTTTACATGTCATTTTAATGTTTCCGCCTAGGTCCGGACTCTGTCAGGCGAGATGGACGTGTGGTATAACCTGGAAAAGAGAACTGACAAGTCAGCCGTTTCTGGGGCCATTCGGTTACACATCAACGTGGAGATTAAGGGAGAAGAGAAGGTGGCGCCCTACCATGTCCAGGTCAGTTCTTACTTTTACCCGTGATGTTTTTTTATTTATTTTTTTTATTTTTTTTTTATTTTGGAAACAAACAGTCATTTATATATTTAGCATTAACAGCAATTATTTACAATATTAGACCAATAATGTTCCATTAATTCTAGTCGTTGATTCAATATTTGCACCTATACAATACATTTATAAATTACAAAAAAATATAAAGAATAAACATTACAATTAAAGACAGTTAGTAGTAATACAGTTTTCGCATGATTATAATAAAAACAATTAAATAAACAAAGATGATAGGATTATTTCACAAAATAAATTAAGTTATCAGTTTAGTAAGTTGCATTTTATATGTTTTCAAGTTACACTTGAAAATGTCTACATCTCTAGAGGCATTGTGAGTTTTACAGATACGTCATATTAAAGAGTTTTGCGCATATTTGGCTTTACAGTGTGGTGTTCTAAATAAGTTGTTCGATCTGGTGTTGTGTTCAGGGCAACGAAATGCAATCTTTTCTAGCAGATATGATGAATCAACAAGACTGTTTACGATTTTGTATAAGAATAGGGCATCAGAAATTTTTCTACGTTTATATAAAGCGGTAGGGTCAAACCGATGATCGCTAAAGCGGTGTTTAATAAATTTGGATTGGATATTTTCAATACGATCAATGTATGTTTGATATTGAGGATTCCAAATGACTAAGGCAAACTCGAGTTGTGACCTTACATATGACATATGTAGCAGAATTAGTGTGTGTGCTACAGTGAAAGGCTTTGTAATGCGTATAATATATCTCAATTGTTTATAAGCTTTTTCTAAAATATATTCAATATTCAGGGCAACGAAATGCAATCTTTTCTAGCAGATATGATGCTTTAACAAGACTGTTTACGATTTTGTATAAGAATAGGGCATCACAAATTTTTCTACGTTTATATAAAGCGGTAGGGTCAAACCGATGATCGCTAAAGCGGTGTTTAATAAATTTGGATTGGATATTTTCAATACGATCAATGTATGTTTGATATTGAGGATTCCAAATGACTAAGGCAAACTCGAGTTGTGACCTTACATATGACATATGTAGCAGAATTAGTGTGTGTGCTACAGTGAAAGGCTTTGTAATGCGTATAATATATCTCAATTGTTTATAAGCTTATTCAAAAATATATTCAATATTATCTTTAATAATTAATTAAATAACATTTTAGAATCTAGCAGTACTCCAAGATCTCTGATTGATTCTACTCGTTGTAAGGGTACATGGTTTAATTTGTAAGTGTAATTAATGTTAAGCGTATTTTTACTTTTCCGGATATACCGAATCAATGATTTGAGGTGTGTTTTTGCTTGATCGGGTATACCTAATCAATGATTTAAAATGTCTTATTACTTTTTGGGTACACCTAATCATTGATTTCAAGTGTATTTTTACTTTTTCGGGTCTACCTTAATAATGATTTAAATTGTTTTTTACTTTTTCGAGTGTACCTACACAATTATTTAAATTGTCTTTTTACTTTTTCGGCTTTACCTTAACAATGATTTTAAGTGTGCTTTTACTTTTCCGGTATATATTATCTATGATGTCTATTTTTTACTTTTCCATGCATACCTAATCTGTTGTGTATTGTATTAATTGTGTTAGGCGTTTTTTTCGGGTATACCCAATCAAAGATTTAGAGTGTCTTCGGGTATACATAATCTATGATGTTAAGTGTGTTTTCATTTTTCTAAGTACACCTAATCTATGATTTTAAGCGTGTTTTTTAGGTATTCCAAATCCATTGGTAATGTACTTATCATACCGAGAAGACGTTAATATTTTGTGTGCAGTTTCGAAATTCCGGGTCAATATAATAAATATTTTTTTATAACGATATATTGATTAACGATACAATTTATTATAAAAAGGTTTTTTACACGTCACGAAACAAGCAAATAAAAGGGACAAATTTAAAAAAAACTTTCCGGAAAAAATGCAATCACCAAATTATATAACTATCATATAGTTAATATCATATAGATAATTATATAACTATATAATTATATAACTATATTTATATAACTATATAACTCCATTATTGCTCCACATTTTAACTACTGCTCATCTATCCTTTTCCTGTGTAACGACCGAGAACAAAATAAATTTCAAATTCTCCAAAATAGGGCAATGAGAACAATATTTAGACAAAATAGATATTCAAAAGTAAATAAAATGTTAAAGGAACTAAATTGGATAACGGTGAAACAGATGCTGACCTTCAACACGATGATATTTGTACATTAAATATTGAACAACCTGTTACCCAAATATTTCTCAAATAAATTAGGTATGATTTTCATTTTTAAATTACTTCAATGGCTCATTTATTAATACATATGTGAAATAAATATATCTGAAATATATTTTTTTTAAAACGTTTAAATTTGACGATTCACGATAAAAACTTAATTTTGGAAAATTTAAAACTTGTATGTATGAAGCTAATGGCAAGCAAATCACTTCATTCATTTGAATTTATTTTAAACTTTTACTATATTTTTTGGAAAACCTTCATGTGTTTTTTCAGAAGATTCTTTAAATATTAATGGCCTCCGTTGTCGAGGGGTAATGCTCTAGACTGAAGGTTGTGGGTTCAAATCCCGGTGTGCGTAAGTAAATTTTATTTTTTTGTTATTTCACAAATTACTCTTTTAAAAATAATATATGGTATATTTGCGGTACGTTCTAGAGTGGAAGATACTCTTAGTATTGCTTCGGTGTAAGACCATCATTCAGAATTTAAAAGTTGCTTAAAATAACTTTGGCCATGTTCAGTGACGAGATTTGAATAGCCAGATACTTCCCCAACGTCCTCTTCCCATTCTTCTTCTCCTTCCCACGACCTTCAACCTCACAACATACCCTGATTGGGGATGACATAGTCTCACTGGCCCCAGACGGTTTGTAGCAGTTGGGACTCTTGTGCGGTTTTACTTTTTTTTTCAATAATGTAAGAGCGCACATATAGATGGCGATCATAGTAGTCTATTAGGTTAACCATAGATGGCATTGGCTGTCGAGGATAATAGGATAGTAAATAAAGTGACAACCTCAAGGTCGGGGTCCAGATTATTCCTACCGCCTGCTAAATAAGATATCTGAGGTCATTGTCAAAATCTATCACAATAAAGTCCAAAGTGTTTTGTTGAGACCAGCATTTTTATTTAGAGTTCGACATAACCCCGGAGACACAACAAACTGGCGCAGCCGGTTTTTACTTTTCACTTTTAGAACCAAATGTAGTGTTAGGCCAGCTTTTCTTGTTTACGTGCTTCAACATTATTTTATATAATTCAATTTACAGTATTTTATGAACATACTTTTTCTTTTTTCTATAGTTTTAGCTGATGTTACAAAACATTGTAGAATTTGATATGCTGTTAGCGGTTATTAAAATATTGTAATAATGATAAATTGGTTCGTTAAGGCACTCACTAGCAAATAGGTAAAACAGACAAAATATTTTAAATTTATTTTGACTCTCAATTTTAAGAAAAATTGAGAATCCATTATTTATCAGATTATACGCTTCCCATGAAAAATTCCCGAGAGTTATGTAAACTAAATACCCGATAAAGTAGCTTTTTTTTAACAGCTTCTGTCGGTTCAGTGAAATATTGAATCTCACTTAAAATATTGCTTTAAATCCATAATTTTCGTTTGTAATATCAAGGAATATTGCGTTGTGAACTCCAGGTTTTTAGGGTATAAGAAATGCCTGTAGGGTAATTTTTTTTTGATTTGGCCAAACTGATGATAGTTTAGATAAATATGAAGACTTTTTAGTTTAAAATCGAAAAAACGGATTATCCTACAATTTGCTGAGGACCACGTAGGAATAATCTAGACCCAAGATAAGCTAATGAATTAAATTATTTTTGTGTTCAAGAAAAAGTTTCGATGCTTGAAAATATATGCTTAATTTAACTCCAAGTTAGGGAAAATGAACTAATTTCAGACTCACGAAGAACGTTTATCACTTTGAACGTTTACAATTTAGTATTCTTATATATGGATTACAATTTATTCTTCATTCAATTTTAATTGATGTAATAACAGAACTTGAAAATTAACTTTGAAATTTTATGAGTTGTTCAAATTTTTAGTTATTTTAAAATTGGAAATTTTTTTTAAACCTGTACAAATTGATATGAAGATTTTTCATACTGTCGAAACGTAACCTTTTTGATATTGTTAATGCGAATAATACTTAAGCGCAACATATACACACGGATAAGAGACATGTTAAAGGAGCTGAATATTTTGACGGTGAAGCAAACTGTGTATTTGAATGTACTTATTTTTATACATAAAATTAACCTAGGGATGATGTCTAAGGAACTGAAAAGAAAAATAAATTACAATAACGAGATACACGGACACGGGACGAGAAATTCTAAGCAAATTAGATTGCCAACAAGAAAAAAAACAAGCACCCAAAAATCTCTGATGTACCAGGCCGTTCAACTCTATAACAAAATCCCGAAGGAAATTGCTGTGATAGAAAATATTAATAAGTTCAAATATGAATTAAGAAAATATGTCATCTAAATCTACATCTCAATTATTAATGTTTCTTTTTTTTGTGACTTTAGTGAAATATTTAAAGAAAGATTATGTTTGCCAAACAACGTACATGTTTATATGTTTATAAAACTATTAGCACACACGAAGATGTGAGCTAACTTAAGATTAATAAATAAATAAATAAAGTTTTGTTATTTTACACAGTTATCAGTGAGGTGAAACCGCAACCTTTGATTATATAGCACAGCGAAGGAATACCACAATAAAAAACAAACCAACTTCTAATATTAAATAATAATCATCTGAACCTTTCTGCTCAGTCGCATACATAATTCTTTGGATCTGTTGTATTCGGATAATACTTCCATATTTTACAAGATTTACGTTTTTGTCTCTTTATGGCCTTTGAACATTACGCGGGCATTATTCAATAACGCCGCACTATTATTAGACATGAAGGCAAATCTACCGTGAGTAATTTTTTTTTTGTTTTTTTTTATAGTGAATACCTCACAAGAGTCCCAACTGCTCCCGTCTGGAGCCAGTAAGACTATGGCATCCCCAATTGGGGGATGTTGTGAGGCTGAAGGTAAGTGGGGAAAGGAAAGAGGAAGGTGGGGAAGTACCTGGCTATTCAGATCTAGTCACTAAACACGGCTAAAGCCATTTGGAGCAACGTTTCAATTCTGAATGGTGGTCTTACACCAGGGCGATACTGGTAGTATCTTCCACTCTGGAACGTGCCGCAAATAAACTATATATTATTTTAATTAATTAATTGTGAAATAACACAAATTAATCAAATAAAATTTATTTGCGCACGCCGGGTTCGAACCCGCGACCTTCGGAATGGCAGACCAATGCGTTACCACTGGACTATGCCGGCCGTCTTATTTATTATATATAAATTTATTTATTTACTCTAATTTCTTGTTTACTAGCATGGATCGAGGCCATCAGGTAAATTTACTGCGATTTCAAAAAAGCTTTTGACAAGGTTAATCACCTTATTCTTATTAAAAAATTAAGTATAACGGAATTAGGGGAAACTTATTACGTTGGTTCATCTCATATTTAACAAAAAGACATCAAGCTGTATCATTACGAGGACATACTTCCGTATGGGAACCAGTTACTTCTGGCGTACCACAGGGATCAATCCTAGGACCGCTGTTATGTATATTTTTGATTAATACTGTTTCTGAATGTTTCATGCATTTTTATTTCTCTTATACGCCGATGACATAAAAATATTTGCCATTGTTAGGAATTTAAATGATTGTCTGCTCATCCAACGAGACTTAGTAAGGTTCAAAGCGTTTTGCAATGAAAACAAATTTACCTAAGTTACAACAAATGTAAACAAATAAGCTTCACTAAAAATTATAACTCTATTATACACAATTATTATATAGGCAACTATTCACTAGATCTTGTATACTGTATAATGGATATTGGCGTACTTTTTGATTCCAAACTTCATTTCGATGCGCACATTAAAAACATTGTGAATAAAGCTTACTGCATGCTAGGCTTTATTATCAGAAACAGCCGCGTATTTCGAAAACCTGAAACCTACCTTCTGCTTTACTATACGCTGGTCCGTTCTCAACTTGAATACTGCACCTCCATATGGATTCCACTTTACGATATCTATAAAGAAAATATTGAAAGTATCCAGAAGAAATTTCTGCGTTACCTCAGCCACAGAATGAGCGCACCTAAACGGGGATACACAAATATGCTCTCAAAATATAACGTCTCCACTCTTACGAACTTACCTTGCCCTAATGACCTTGTACAAAATCTGTAACAACTTTATCGACTGTCCTGGCTTACTCAATCTAATAAACTTTAAAATACCACGCAGAACGACGAGGCTTCACGACTTATTCCATATTAGTCGGACGCGCACAAATTCTGGTGTCAGGGATCCAATCAGAAGAATAATAATAATAATAATACTTGGATGACTTGTATAGCGCCGTTTTTGTGCAAAAACACCTCAAGGGCGCTGTAAGAATGTGCCAATTGTATAATAAAAACCAAAACCTGAAGGATTTCGACATATTTTTTGATACATATAGTACTTTTGGTAGGAAATTGAAGTCTGTTTTCCTATAAAAAAAAAAGAAAATGTGTACTTACTTCATTCACTATACTCTTTAAGTACTTTTTTATAATTATCTCTAAACTTGTATAAAAAATATGTGTACACGTTTATTTGACACTGAGTATTATCTATATACAAAATAATTTTCTTGCATACTTTTTACTTATTTACATGTAAAAAAATATTTAAAATTGTTATCTACCAGTCAATCTGTGAGAAATAGTTAGGATGCAGGCGAATTCTCAAGTTATTGTTTTACAAAATTATCTTTTAATTACTATCTGTATTAGTGTTTTCTCCTTAAATAAATAAATAAAGACTTACATTATTACCTCAACCAGTCACGGGGAAACTGTACCCAGATCGCGATTGATAAACCTTGGATAATTCCTAGTTTCGAAACGGCGCGGCGTTATTGAAACAAAATTAATAGCCGTCAGAGGACGCCTGGCAGATGTGAAACATCTAAATTGATTTTTATTGAAATTAACCAATTTAATATAAAGCGTCTCACCTGTCATTTCTGACTTTGCTAAAGGAGTAACGCGTTTTTGATATATTTTTTATTACATTATGCAAACTCTTAGTTTACTTTATTGGTTTTTTTATGTGAAACCGCACCAGAGTCCCAACTGCTCCCAACCGTCTGGAGCCAGTGAGATTATGGCATACCCAATAGAGGTATGTTGTGAGGCTGAATGTAGTGGAGAGGGTAGGCGATGTGAAGAGGAAGGTGGAGATGTACCTGTCTATTCAGATCACCAAACACGGACAAAGCAATTTCAAGCAACATTACAATTCTGATGGGTTGTCTTAATACTAGATAGATACTGCGAGTATCTTCCACTCTGGAACGTGCTGCAAATGTACTTTATACTATATTAAATAACACAAATTAATCGAATAAAATTTACTTGCGCACGGCAGGATTGAACACGTGGCCTCCAGCTTGTTAGTCGAGAGCCTTACACCTCGACCACGCTTGGTATATATCTCTCTGTCTTTGGGTCAGCCTCACGTCATTTTATATTCTAAAACTTTTAATATATTTATCCTGTCTATCTAAATTGCACACGATAATCGAGAAAAGAGACAATCCTAATTGTATAATTTTGGGGTTAAAGACTTTAATGGCAATATGAAAATGCCCTTTGGGTATGAACTTAAATCATTCGGCTAAGAATTTATGTAACTACATATTGAGGATGTTGACACACTCCCGCTCGACTCGTACAAATATGTAAGCGATGCACATATTACAACTAAGTAGCTCGACCATTATCTAAACCAATGCTGTATTGAAAGGAAAATATACCGCATCGATCAACCGAAAATCTGAAAATAAGGATATAACTGAAGTTTTCGGGAATACTTTTTGCTCCTTACAGTTCAACCACAAACATTGGATAAACAGATTGATACACCAACGCATCAAACAGAACAACAGCCTTCCATCGTCATCTTAACTGAGATGATCCAGCGAGCAATACGCAACATGATCGGGCTCAGACACATTCCGAAAGAACTATCCAAAACCATAATAATACCGATCCCAAAAACCCGCCAATTGAACCTGATTTCATCCGTTAATCACAGGCCATATCTTTTGCTTCAATAATCGCAAGAATCTTTGTAAATGTGATCTTAAATTTAACGGAAGACAAACCTCAGTACAGAGTTCTCCCAAATGGGCTTCAAAGCTGGATGCTATACTGATATAGTCATATACTGAATAAAACAGACAATCAAATATTACAAAACCAGAAAAACTACGGTGACGCATGTGTATGCTACAGTGTATGCTTCCTAGATTTGAGCAAAGCTTTTGACAGGGATAATTATTATAAGTTGTGGAAAAAACTGACCAAACGAGTACCATCGCAAATTGTCAATATATTGAGTAAAGCAGGAAAATTTTGTAAGATGGAATGATAGCCTATTAGAAGCAGCTAAACTAAAGTACGGAAAACTTGTCTAAACAAGGACGTTTAATGTCCCTAGTGCCGTTCAACGTGTATATAGATGAGCTAAGTAAAAGTGATGGAGTCGAATGCCATATTGCCTGGGTATGTGTGAACAATATTAGCTATGTAGACGACGTTGTCATACTAGCCCCATCGGCAAGAGCAATGAGGAAACCTCTGGCCACGTGCGAAGTCACGGGCTAATATAAAATGCTAAGAAATCATCACTGCTGATATCTAAAGCAAATACTGATCCAGTTATCATTCCGCCCATGTGTCTCGGAGGAGCAAATCTGAAAATCTGCAGCGAAACTGAAACTAACTGATAAAAATGACATAGAACGTCAAAGTAGAGTATTGAAAGTACGAGCCAACATTGCCAGGAGATTCAACAGGTGAAGAAGCAACTATTTCATACATACTGCAAGAGCTTTAACACTAGCGAACTGTTGACAAGTTACACACAAGGCGTCATGAACACACTATGAGTACAGTATAATCACTCATACAGGGCGCTGTTTGGTCTCCATTGGCGATGCAGCGCCTCGCAGATGTTCTCAGAGGGAAGAGTGCATTGGTTTGCTGCCTTGATGCGCCGAGTAGCCGGGACGAGTCAGCGCTACCGGATATCGGAGAACACTATTGTTGAGGCCGTCGCCCAGTGGCAGGGCGCGCCCCTACACATTTATTCTTTTATTTCATTTTCATTTTATTATCATGTAATTTATTTAGATGTAAGCTTTTAAATGGCGGACAGTACAGCACTCGCCGCTCTGTTCAGCTGAAATAAATATCTTTGTCACAAGTCATTAGTAAGATTTAAAAATTATGCAGAGGCAGCTTCATACTTTAAAATTGATTGACTGTCTGTACGGAGGCATCATAAGGATGCACTATTCCTGTATAAAGTAGTTAACAATAATATTCAATTCCCAGAGTTGCTAAACCAGATTCCATTCAATGTACCTGCGCGTTTAACACGCTCTTGTGTCCTGTTCAGGGTTGGTCAATGCAAAACTAAATCTAAGCAGAATTCTTGCCTAAACAGATTATGCAAAAATTACAATAGCGTATTATCCAAGGTTGATATTTTCTGTTGCGACCTTACCAAATACAAGAGGTCCATAAAAGAATATTTCTCTGGTGGTTTGTGAATAATGTTTATGTCTCTATTGTTTATATCTCTATTATGATTTGATTTATATCTACAACCTCTTTCTGTGGCTATAAATGTATTGTTTTATAAATTTTTCGTTTTACATAATCTTTTGTTTTGTATAAATTTTTTGATTCATAAATTCTTTTTTTACAAATTTAATTTATTTATTCCATATTATGCTGTCTCAGTAGAGGTAAAGTCACAAGGAGGAAATCCATAATTGGTTTTATTTTGGCTGTATAATACTTATGTACAAACTGATTAAATGTAAAATGTTGATTTTCCAAAAATTAATAAATAAAGAAACATTATTATTACTAAACAGCAATCTCGTCGCACACAATAAACCTCTCACCCTGCTTATGTTTCTTTGTTATCAGAGTTCAAATCCATGAAAACATTGACGAGCAACGTTACTAGGCACAGTCAAACTATCATGATGTGAATCAAATATTAATCAGGATTTTCGATACAATTTAGGTTAAATGGTGATAGTCTATCTACGGTATTCTCGTGCACTTGGGGAATAATATAAGTTGGAAAGAAGTGAGGGCAAGGAGATGTAATAGCTTTGGAAGTAAAATTACTTGCGTAATCATATCTTGTCACTAAACCTGGCTTAAGGCGACATAAGACTGTTAATAATGGTGGTTTTCTTGACGTTCACATTTTAATTATTTCTGATGAACGAACAAAAATTTCAAATAGTGGGACCGGTACGGTTGCAAGTTATTTAAATTTAAGATTAATAAAAATAGGTCTTTACCCTCTACAAACATTTGAAATTTTAGTAATACGTTCATCAGAAAATAATAAAATAAACCCAACAGAAATACCGATTTTCAAGGGCAAGGTCGACCTTTCATTGTATCTTCCAGACTGGAATGAAATGCAAGAAAACTACCTGTAAATTCTTTATCATATTTAATTTAATGAATACATAATATAAAAAAACTTTTAAAAAAATATCAAAAACCAAAAAAAACCTTTTTTATATTTATATTTTGTATGAATTATATTATATTAGTATACCGCTTGGTTTTGTTGTTGTTGTTGTGTTATTCCGAAGTTGGTGTTTTCATGTGTGTAGGTACTATAAATATTAAGTTGTATAGATTATTTGAAATGAAAAAACTAATTGAAAAATACATTATATTTCTATGGTAAAAAAGGTTTGCCGTATTTTTTCCTTAAAACATTTGTGTGTGAGTTTAAGTGGAAAAAATCTTAGGGAGAAGAAAGTTTACAATCTGAAAGTTTTAAGGTCCTCTTTTTACTTCAGCCCAGGGACAACAGGAAGGTTTTTACAGGACCTACATATAAATATATCTGACGGGGCCTACCTATACACTAGAGCCAGGCGGTTTAATTTCACGCAAATCTTAGGGAGTGAAAAATTTCTATTTGTCAAATTAGTTTACTTTTCGGACTGACATTAATTTTCGAAAAAATCACTCCGAAATGAAAAAGATTTTTGAATACCTTTGCTTTTATGTTTATTTCACTTCAGTTTGATAACAACGTGTATGTACTTCAGTATACCTACCTACATAATTTTGCAAGTACCTAGTAGCATTAAAATTTGTCATTTTTTAAACACAAAAATATTATTAATGTACGCCTCTTAGTGGGCTTTTACATGAAGTGAATGTAAATACCGATGTGTTAACTAGGTATTATACCTCCAACCATTTTTAACTACAAAATAAAATAAAATGCTTGTTTTCGTGATACCTATTCAGATATTTTACCACCTTCTTTATCCCCATCTTCACAACTTTTCCCAATTGGGAATGCCAAGTCGGGAGCAGTTAGGACAACTCCATCTTCCAGAAATGTTTAGCTTACAGCGTTAATTCTATCATACGTAAGCCATAGATATATGCAGCTTTCAAATACCCATTTATATGTCAATAAATCAGATAATCTGCAAAATTACTTATTTCAGATTGTCAATTCTTCGGGTATAAACCTGGGCTCAACCGAATAATAAAGCGATTATTTAAAAAATTAATAATTAGTTTGTTTTTTTTTTTTTTTACTTATTTATAATGGACTATTATTGTAAAGTTGTTTAGTGCCTGCATCCATTATCCGCGATTTTTTTAGTTTATTGTACTTTTATAATAAAGAATTTAATTGAACTTTTACGCTTTTCTTCAACCGTAAACGGATGAAAATATTTTTCTTTGAGCTTACACAAATTATTGTCAAGTATCATATTATGCCTATTCCTAATATATGTATATTATTTGTGCTTGCGGAAATCTATTGTGATTCTGAGAGTCTATTTTAATGTCAAGATGTTTCACTTATGGTATAATGGACGGAAATAAATTCAATATAATCAAATCTGCGAAAGGGAGTCTCAAAATAAATAATTCAAATTTGATTTTATGTTCATTTATTAACGCCCATTTTAGGGGCTTCTACACATGATTTTTTTAAATTATACAGTATATTTTAAACATAGCTAGCTTGGGACAATAACAATCCTTTGTATTTGTTCAATGATAAATTCAAGATGTGTACTGACTATAACTATTTTCCTCCATAAGTATTGTGGGCAAAGGGGAATACATATGGTATAGTATAGTATAATATTTGCACTGAAATAAATCCCAACTTCTAGTATTATGTTGTGGAATCCAAAAGCTTATCATTGCAAGCAATTCTGGACTATCAATTGCATTATTTAGAATTTTCTGTCAGTGAACATCCTTCTTTCAGAGAGTTTAGGCATATTCATTTCATTTGAGAGAGTGTTGTAGTTCTACAAAATTGCTGGAATACCCCTTTTAAAATTTTAGAATTTATTTTGTATTATTTCAATAGCTTGTACATGAATATTGTAATGTTGGTTCCAGACGGAAGAATTGTACTTTAGTTGACTTCTGACAAAGCGTCCTTCTACAAGCGTCCGAAGGACATTACTAGCCACAAACATCATATTACAATAGAGGCTCTGAATATGTATATATTTTTGTATATAATGCGTAGTTATGTGATTTGTTCGTCGTTGGAAAGATAAATTGACAGTTGAAAGTTAAAAACTATTCATATTTTTTTATCGTAAAAATAGCATAAAAAGTGAAGTGACAATTTTATTACTGATTCTCTAAACAAAAGGAATGTGTTTTCTAAATAGTGAATTCTTACAAAATTGTGGACGTTTCGAGTCAAAATATCCTTTGATATTTTTTTGACATTTTCGTGTTTGGCAAAAAAATAATATTTCTTTTAAATATCGATGTTTATTTCAAAAGATAATTTTATGAATTTTCAAAAATGTAATTTATTTTTACAACAACTTCAATAATAAAAACTTCCATTAATTTTTTTTAAAATGTTGTTGGTACTTGTAGGTAAAAATATTTTAAAACTTGAAATTTATTGTTGAAATTTCTGGTTAACTTATTAATAAATCTCGTTCCATGTATATTTTAATAATAACCGTTCAATAATAATAAGTATCATTGTGAAACTTTGATGAATCGATAAGTGCATGCCATTGTAATGAAATAACATCAAAGTTTGTCGTAACAACGTTGGTGATTCTCATATATTCTATACCTACTAATATAATTATTATGACCCATTGCGATTGAAAATAGGTTACTAATTTTGCAAACTATATCTGACTAACCTGGTTCCACGAGACATCTCAACCCCTTTTTACTTTCCCACCTTAGTTTTTCTGTTCCACGAGCCATCCTTAACCCCTTTTTACTTTTCTGACTTATTCTATCTCTTCCGCGAGCCATCCTCAACCACTTTTCACTTTCCGACCTTAGTCTTCCTGTTCCACGAGCCATCTCCAATCCCTTTTTACTTATCTGACTTAGACTATCTGTGCCACGAGCCACAATCAACCACTTTTCACTTTCCGACCGTAGTCTTTCTGTTCCACGACTCATCCCCAACTCCCTTTTCCTTTTTTGACTTTGTCTATCTGTTTCACGAGCCATCCCCAACCCTTTTTACTTTCCCACCTTATCCGATCGGTCATCTCTTGGAACCAGGTTCATCAGGTGTAGTCTGCAAAATTATTAAACCTTTTTTCAATCGCAATGGGTCATAAAAATGAATGTAAAAGCTGTAGTAAAATTATATAATGATGGTGAACCGAATTTCTGCATTTGAAATTAAAGCAAAGAATGATAGACGTTTGGGTCAAAGACGAAACACACCCACATCGCATTAATGCCATAAATATTAACCGTCTCGCTAATGGAAAGGTTCAAGCCCCCAGTCCTAAATTATCGAGGAAGAGTAGTTTTAATGTCGTTAAGGGCTTTATTGCACCCTGCCTCCCGCCTGGACTTAGTGAGATGCTACCCTACTAACTGCCTCATTTCACTAGCTAACTTCAAAGCGGAAACGGAGAACAAAGTGTTTTCGTTTATAGACTGGCAATGTTGTCTTTTTCAGAAGCGCTTCTATATTTGGGTCTAATTCGATCGCTTTTCATTCTCTTCTCGAATTTGTTTTATTGTCCTATCATGAAACTTGTAATGTAACACAAATTAGATATTTGTTTATATATTCAGTTTATTTCTCTGTTATAACGTATGTACGATAGCAATAAACATTGTCATCGATTAAATTGGAAAACAAACAAGGAATTTTATTCAATGACATTAATCTAAACTTGTTATTGTCTCATAAAGTTAAGATAAAATGTGGCAAGTAATGAACACTATTATGTTTCCAGTAAAATTCAAGTAACTTTTGATTCAAATACTACCTCAAGGCCGACTAGATTTACAAGCATGGGCGCCTGACGGATTTCCATTTTGAACCTAGTAATTTTTTTACCTGCTCCGTTTTCTTTGTGCGCGATACGATTGTTGGGAGGAAGGGGCTTGTAGAAAAATATATTTGAAAACTGGGCAATGGGGCCAAAAAGATTGGGACCCTCTGGTATTGATAATAATTCTTGGGGTGATCTGTTAAGAGACGTATACATTTATGTAGTGCCTTTGTTTTTGACCATGCGACCTTTGGAATCTTACGCAACGAATGCCGTCAATTTAATTCGCGTACTAGGGTTCCGACATGGGTCATCTAGGCTTTTTTATGTCGAAGGTCACAGCTCGAAGAGTATTTGAAAGTCTACGTCAAACTCCCCGTCCCGTTTCTTTTGACTGAAAAAAATATGTTTACATATTCAAAATAACTGACCCTTCTCTGACACCGGGTCGCTTCGTCTGTGAAACCCGCCTGAGCCTTCATTTGAATAACAATCACGACCGAGTTCAGGCTAAAGGCCGATTCACAATATACGTATTTATATAGTAATATTATGTGGACAGGTTCCTAGGAAAATTGGCAAAGGTACCAAGCGCACCCGCGCGTTCACGCCACGGTCAAATATGATTGTAGCGTACTTACTCTGGTATGAATAAGCCGGTAAGTCACGCTACACGCCATTATTATTGTTGTCCGACGGAACAAGTAGCTGAATTGACTGGATATATTAAACAAAACAGTTCCGTTTATTTGTTGTCTGTGTTCTATTGTATTGGGTTGGCGTGTGACAATTTCTTTAATGTTAAATAATGTATTTTGTTCTATGGCGTGTTTATTCTTATATTATCTACTACATAGTAGATTCTGATGCACTAATCCTATATTATGAGAATTTTTAAAGTTCTCGTATAATCGAAAAATTAAAAATATATATGAAATACAAATATTACAGAAAAGTAAGAGACGCAATTAATGCATAGTATAATCAGTGCAACATATTATTTAACAATAATAGAATAATAGTGTTATCGTAATCGTTGCACTAATCGTAATAGAGCAATGATTTACTGAATATTTTTACCATAATCTTTATCGTCAAAGATATAAAAAAATTACAGTAAAACAATTTGAGATGTACAGTATTCTAAAAAATATTTTTTTTAATATCAAACATTTAAATGTTAACAAAAAACTTACAACGACATTTTGACTCGAATGTGCATAATTTTAAAAAAAATGATTTCCATAAAACACATTCCTTTTGTGTAGGCAATTAATATAACACTCACCCAACTTTTTATGCCGTTTATACACTTAAAAAGTGTTTAACTTTCAACTGTCCATGAAAAAATCCCGTCTATTCGTTATCATATACTTTAAAACATTTTTTTTTATTTTATTCGTGTATTTAAGACAAACCGACTAAAATGATTATTTATCTTTCCAACGATGAACAAATCACATAACTAAGCATTATAGAAAAAATATAAAAATACTTTTATAATATATACCCGGTCAAATCTGTCCTTCAGAGCCTCTATTGTAATATTATGTCTGTGGCTAGTAATGTCCTTCCGAGGCCTGGAGGGTTAACTCTCTTGCATTTATTTCCTTTTTATATCTCTGAAAGCATAATAAAGTAGGTATTATTTTTGCTTTTTTGGGTACAAAAGTCTTAACGTGATCTGAATTTCCCTATTGAAAAAAACATTTTAACGTCCCCTGGGGCCCTTAACGAGCCGCCAGTGTTTCCATTGATCTCATCCGGGCTTTACCAATGAACAAACCTTCTGAATGTTTACCCTTCCCTTTCTAGCTTTCCTTTCAGAATTGCATCAATTTTGTTTCGGCCAGCAAATCACCTGAGGAGGTATCGTTAAAATTGATTTGATCATATTAGTGGGGTTTCCGTACAAAAAGGCTGATTGCAATAATTAATGTGGTCATTTAGCTTCGGACATTTCTCATTAGATGCCATCTGATTGGATTGATTTGTGAGGTACTCAATGTTGGAAACTAAATTGGCACATGCGCAGTTGTGGATCGGTGAAGTATTTCGAAATTGGCAGTTTTATTATTTATTATTTATAAGTCTTCTTATATATCACAGCGTTATTGTATGCTCTCGTGTACTATCTTACTGTAGCTATCTTACCCATCATAAATCTAAAATAAGACTCATTATTTAATTTTAGAGAATTCAAAACACAACTAAAAAAATTATTCTGAAAAAATGTTTACAACATTAATTCGTAATAATAATTAATAAATAAAATTTTAAAATAAAATAAAACTTAAAATAATTCATAAGTAAAACCAAACTTCTTCAAAACACCCCAAATATAAAGTAAGTATGTTTATTGTACATTCGTATATGCATTCAATTATTCATGTTTGTTGCAAACCATTAAGACTGAAAACAGGAAAATAATTTACTCGTATATTAGGTATATAAAAAATAAATATACTGAGATGTATTATCAAACAGAAGTTTAAAAAAGAAGAAAAATAATGTCTGTTGTATATATATAGAAAGAAACTAATGAGTAATGGCAAAATACCGACGCTGTAATTAATATCGAATTTAAATAATAGTAGCACAGGTTTTTCCAATAAGAGGTATTATTTTGATATTCAATCGTAAAAGATCAATGGTTTCGTTGCTTGTGTGGCACGTAGCGCCGTCTTGTTGAAAGTAAACGTTGTCCAGATCAATACCATCCAATTCCGGCCATAAAAAATCATTAATCATCTCTCGATAGCGCAATCCATTCACCGTAACTGTTGCTCCAGCCTCATTTTCGAAAAAGTAAGGTCCAATGACTCCGCCGGACCATTAACCCCACCAAACAGTCACACTTTGAGGATATAGAGGCTTTTCAATAATAACTCTGGGGTTTTCCGAGGCCCAGATGCGACAATTTTGCTTGTTGACGAAACCACCGAGGTGGAAATGGGCCTCATCACTGAAAATGATTTGCATTTGCTTCACTGAAGTGAATTTTAATAATTTCAATGCGTTTTTGAAGCGTGTATTGTTCCATTTTTATCAATGGCGTAGTTTCTACTAGTCAAATGTCAAAAAATGACAATGAGCTTCAAAAGTGACATCTACCGAAATAGCGGGCTATTTAAAATAACACCTCTTATTGGAAAACCCTGTATATCATAATTTTATAACTTTTAAAAATAAAAAAATTTATAATATTTAATATATATAAATTGGTTACAGGATATAATATGAGTACATAAAAATATGTTTACATTACAAAATATATTTATGTTCGCAATCTCACCAATGAAGAAACTGGTTCTTGTGCTTGGTGAGAGAGTTACACTAATTATAAGAAAAATATAATCATTATGCTATAAGTATATATATGATAGGAACAATATATAAAGAGACAAAATCTAAATACAGTGGAGATGGGTATAGACTGATAATAAATATCAATGAAGGGAAAAACATGCAATTATTTAGTTGATTATTTCTGATAGTGTAACTTCAGTTTTAGTTTAAGTATGTTAATATCCTTTAATTTGTTTATTTCAATCGGAAGGTTGTTGAAATACTTTATTCCTAAATAGGTATAGTTATTTTGCATTTGTTTGGTATTACATTTTGGAATTTCGATATTGTATTAATATCTTTTAGATAAGTGGGTTTCAAATTTTTTGATTATATTATCTTTATAAATTTGGATAATTGCATTTTTCTTGAATATATCTTGTATTATGTTATATCTTTAAAACATAACTATATGTAGTTAATACATAGGATGTTAAGGGAGGTACTTGACTTACTAACCAGTAATTCCTGACATAATTTGGAATAAAAAATTTAAAAGAAATTTTGGTCTGGGGTAACTTTCTACAAAAAGATAGCAAATCAGTAGGAATTGGACAGCTAGGATCGATGTTAGGGGATGGGCGGTTACTCGGCTGACTGACCAGTCTCGACACGTGCAAGAATTTTTTTTATTGTTTTTGAAAAAAAAGTCAAAATTTTTGAATTTATTGGCCCATTAAAAATTATTTTTACTTAAAATAAAATAAAGTACTCATAGTTTGTTCCGTATTCATAATTTATTGTTGGAATAAGAAACAAAATTCAATCCTTTTTGTGATTCGGTCGAAGCCGGGTGGTAACTTCTGGTACTTCATAAAATTGATCGCATTGGAATCTCTTAACTAAGCATGGCAACATTACTGAATAATTAATTTCAGTGTTTTTTTTGTTTTTTTAAAGTACCACTCATTAACATTCCACGTCCATGGAGTCTAGATGAAATGGTGTGCTATAAATTGGACGTAGGAAATTAATGTATTCGTACTTTGCAAAAGCACGTTTTTTTTTAATTTCAAAGCATTGCTGGAAATTTTGCAAAAAACCATATGGAATAGAACTTTTTAACAAATTAGGGGCAGCTTTTCTAATAAATTAGTGGAATGTTAAAATACCATTTTTATATTTTTGATCTTATAGTCCAAGCGATGACCGTAAAAATCCCATCCCATAGGCCACATGAACCAAATTAGTACTGGGCTTTGACCCCAAATAAGATTAGTTAAAAAAACGCATTCATCCAGATTTCGGCCCGGGAGGAGTCCTGGAAAGCGAAGACTTTCGGTGTCATTTTTGGGATGAAAATATCCGACGTGCCACATTACCAAAACTAACGGCAAAAGTTAATTGCAAATTTGTTATGAAAAAAAAAATCGTTCACGATTCACAGAATTTGAACAATTCATCAAATTTCAAAGTTAAAATTTAAGTTGTGTGATAGTTCTATTGAAGTTATGTCAATATTTTAATTACAGAATTTGAATATTACTGTTAAATTTGATGAATTGTTCAAATTCTCTGTAACAATCCGTCCTTGTTATTTTATCTGAAACCGTAAATTCTTAACAGTTCGGAATTGAAATTAATAATATGATGTGACCACGGGATTGCCTAGTAGTCACATACGGTTTGCGGGCATGACGTCACTGCCGTCTTTCGCACCCAGTATCATTTTAGCAGCAGTCAATAAATAAAAACTTGTAATTTAAATCGCTGTGTAAGTTTATGAATTAGGATCACTCAGGTGGGCCACTATTTAGAATTAAAATATTGATTAAAGTGGCTTTAGCAGGGTTAGATGAACAGAGTGAACAGAACTTAATATCTAAGTCCCAACCTTCCTCTTTCACATCTGATGCCCCTCTCTACTCCATTAAGCCTCGCAGCAACCCAATTGGGGATGCTATAGTACCACTAGCTAAAATTCAAATTGTGAAAAATAAAAAATGGTTGTGTTACACTCTCCAGGATGTTCTTAACTGTTACCATAAATAATAGCTCTCTTCACATTTGTTGGTAATAAAATACTCAGTTCTTATTTGAAAAGGAAAAATGTCCCAGAATACTGAGCTGCCGCATATCTCTCCGCGTTTTATTAAAATGTCCTAGGAAATGTAGCATTTCCGCTCGACTGTAATACCTAATATCTTTGTGCCTAACCTTAATCCTGGTCCATCTTATGCCGACAGATGATGGAAAGAAGTTTTTCTTGCTAAACGTCGTTTTCGCAATGTTTATTCGTCACATTTGAACGAAAAAATTTAGTATAACTTTAGCCAAAACTTTAGTATAACTCATGAGAGATCAGTTGTGTGTCAATATCATCAAACAGCTTAATTCATTTCTAGGTGACCATTCAAATTGAACTCTTTGTTAGACACACTTAAGCCCCAGTTATTTCACAGAAATTCAAATATAACATTGTGATGAAATGTCTCTTCCTTGCCAAGGAAGTTCTCTGACCACTGAGCTAATTCAACTTACTTTATTTTGGGTTCAATTCATAGATGTCTAGGAAGTTCCTATGTCCTTTGAATTACGAATTAAATTGATAATACAATAACGTGAAAGCAGAAAATCTGTCATAGGGCTTTTTGTCATTTAATTCTCAAAAGTAAGACAAACGTCATACTACGTGTTAGCCAAATCCAAATTTCGAGCTGGCAAATATGAAAAATAAATTAATTTAATTTCATTAAGGCAAATATACCTTTAGATCATCGACCTTTGACATTATTCAAGAAAAAAATATTAAAAGATCTTCAAAGAAAACAAAGGACTTATTATTAGTCAAATAAAGCAACCACAATGATTTTATTTTCCGAGCACAAACAAAACAAGAAACCGAAGTCCAAACAACAACTGTTTTCCAATAATACTGATTCATCTATAGCTTTATCAAGTATCCACTTATTTGTTTCTCTCAACTAATAAAATAATCCTTTCTTTATGGTTTATTTCCAAATACTGCTGAAATTCGGTTTTTATGCGGCCCGGGCATATAAGCCCTTAAATCATATTATCAGATAAATTCCTGACATTTCCAGTTTTATTTTATGTATTCTTCGCTTTCAATTATTTACAGACACGAGCCTACTAAGGCGATAAACAAATTCCAAAGAAACATTGCCTACTTGCAGGTTGGGCAAATATAAATGTATCTTTCCCGCAATGTCGTATTTTTATTTCTCATAAATTTTATAATATTTGAGAAGCACGCGGTACTCACAGGTGGAGCAAAAATAATGTCATGATGTGAATGTGCCATAATTGTTGCAAATGGCGTCAAATGTCATTCTGCTTTGACATTTATATTGTAGACAGTTGGAGAACAGTTAAAAACAAGCAATGGAGCGATACACAACCTGAAGAACGCAGAATTATTGTTACTGTTTATTTGACCAATTTCCGGTATGTCATAATGTGATTTGACTGCCGTTTTTTTAGAAAATGGGCTCTTTTTCATAGAAAGTTATTTGAAGGTTGTTATAATAAAACAACACTTACCAATATTTACCTATGCTTGCCGGCGGCCAATTTTTCGTATCTCGATCTCAGTATTCGCGAGTTCAGACCAACTTTTAAGGAACCATCTTCATTGGAAACCCTATTTACAGATATTACTGATGTACTATTTATTGACAACAAAGTTTTGCATATTATTAAGAAATTATCCTTAACCTATTGTATGGAACAATTGTATGCTGGAAGTTACTGGCTCTGTATGATTATGTTTGTTAAAAGTACCATAGATTTAAAGCGCTTACGACGGTGAACCGATGTGGGACGTTCTGGTTACTCAAGTCTTCATAGCGTGGTTTTGCCCCACCTGCGTTAAAACAACAGAACGGAAATTGTTCAAATAAGCAGTAACAATAATTCCGTTTTTTTTCAGGCATGTATCGCTCCATTTCTTGTTGTCAACTAATGCTCTATCTTTATTTTTTGGAATAAATTTATTGAGTAAAACCTCAAATTGTAATATTTAATTATTGAAGACGAAAATCGGAAACAGAAAAATCAGAAAAGGATACGGTCACATCTAGGGATATAGGCCAGTGCAATTAGCGCCAAAAAGGGGGTCGCGATCGAAGTAATTCCGGTATTCCCAATTTTTTTATATGTTATATAAACTGATCTCCTGATGTAAAATCTGAGTTTCCGACCTTGGCGCACCTGTGCTCGCGCCGCCATTTTGAAAAAACTGGCCGAAATCGGGCCAAAATCTAGTTTTTCCCAAATATCTCATTTCCAATGCAAATTTCGGCTAAAGTAAATTAACAAGTATAATAGAACATAAAATGACCTACAACTTTTGTAAAAACAAATTTCTTCTATCTCTAATAGGTACCGAGGTAGAAAGTCGTAAAGGTGCGTATATTTTTGAAAAAACAAGTTTTTTGCGCGACTAGGTTTGGTTTTTTATAAATACCTCGTTTCCAGTGGAATTTCATGAAAATTTTATTGATACCAATTATGTAGAACATGGAATTTTAAAAAAGGCTGTGCAGTTTTTATGTTTATATAGTTTTTTTTACCGATATAAAGAATAAACAAATCTAGGTAGGTACGCACAGAAAATCAATCACGGTTTATTATCACGTTATTAGATTTTTGTTTGCATTTTTAAATACATACATCTATAAATTTACTAGAGGGCACTTTGGTATGGGGGGGCTACCCCCCCCACCCTTCTACTCCTCCCCTCCGGTTCCCTTCACAGACAGTTCCATCCTTCGTTGGAGTGCTGGATTCGTTTATCTGCATAACATTTGTGAGGGTATCGAGTCATTCTGTGGGATTGAATCAGAAACGTCAGAGCAACACGTAGAGATGAGGCCTACAAGAATTAGGAGGGATGATCGAGACGTTCAAACTCTCATTGATTGGTTTGCTTGCCATGAATCATTTCCTAAAACAAACGTGATTATGTCTATTAGCAGTGGCACAATCGGGGATAGCAAAGTCACTTGTCACATGGCTGAAAAGATGGGGAAATTAGCTATGTCTAAAGTTATCAACCAGAACTTTGGAAACCTACACTTAAAACGTAATGATGCGATAGTTTCTCTTGCGGCGGTGACGGGAATGTCAAAAATCAGGGTGTGACTATGGCAATAGATCCATTAATGCTATTCAATATGAACTCTCTCCTGTACCATTGTCTCTTTTCTCAGAGGAAGGCATGCGCAAAGGAACGAAGTCTATATTTTATTCATCATTCAACCCTCTACCAAATAATACAGAACTGGGAAGCAGTAAAATACACGTACTTGATGGAGGATATTTACTGCACAAAGTGGTATGTGGTCGTGCTCAACCTTTTTCAGTAATTTCCCAGTAATATGTCAGGTATGTACAAAATCATTATGGATCCAATGCAGTAGTGGTATTCGATGGATACCCAGATTCTATGGAAAAGAAAAGCACTAAAGGGGTGGAAAGAGCACGGCGTGCCAGAGTTACAACTTCTGCTGAAGTTTTGTTTTTTGAAAGCATGCACCCACAAGTGCCACAGGAAAAGTTTCTGGGAAATGAGAAGAACAAGTCTCGTTTTATTTCACTACTCGGAACCTCATTTGCACGATCCCACATAACGACAGGACAAGCTGAAGAGGATGCTGACGTTCTCATAGTGAACACAGCAAATTCATTGTCATTTCAACATGATGTAGTCATAATCGTTGGTCAGGATATTGATCTGCTGGTACTCCTCACAGCTCTCTCACCTCCCAACGTATATTACCAAAAAGTTGGAAAAAATAAATCACCTAACGCGTTGTACTCGAAAAAATGTTTTAAACATCTTGAAATAGTTGAAAACATTTTATTCCTTCATGCCATAAGTGGTTGCGATACAACTGGAGCTCCGTTCGGTCAAGGCAAACACAAATTTTGTAATATTCTTCTCAAGAACAACTCAGTGAATGAACTTGTTCGTGTATTTCAAGACCCAAAAGCAAAGACAGAAACGATCACTTTGGCTGCCGAACAACTATTTGCACTTTTGTATGGCGGCAACGAGAAATCAAATTTGGAAAATTTAAGGTACACCATTTTTGTCAAAGGAGTAAAAAAGAACAAATTCAATTTATCCAGGCTACCACCCACCAAAGATGCAGTCCAGCAAGACGCTTCAAGAACATACTTGCAAGTGCAGACTTGGCTTGGTCACGATAAAGATCCGACTGAATGGGGGTGGAAAAAGGATGCTGTTGGGTTACTTACTCCAGTAACAATGTTGAAGGAAGCTGCACCTCAGGCCTTGCTGAACTTCATATCATGTCAATGCAAAAAAGGTTGCGCTGGAAAGTGCACCTGCAGAAAGTCGGGTTTGAAATGTTCCTTACTCTGCATTAATTGCAATGGCAACTCCTGCGAGAATGCTGTAGAAGCCTTTGTTGATGACGATGACGAGGAATATGATGACCCAGTCGCCACAAATTTGGGTGATGAGACAGATGAAGAAGCTATTCAGGGCCAGAAGTAAGAAACTATAGTCAAGGGCTCGTACTTCTGTCTAAACTGATCTACCATTAATTTTAATTTTTGTTATGCTGACAACTTAACTAATAAAGAAAAGAATGTCAATAAATGTTAATTTTACGAAAATACCAATTTTTTATCTTTTTTATGTACCTTATCATCTTAATTGTATTAATAATCTTAAATGTATGTTGTGATTACGTTGATAGGCATGTCAGACCAAGCTGCGAGCACAAATGTAGTGGCTTGGCCAATTTTAGTGGTCTTCCCATTGGGAATGTATGGCGACCGATATGCTGAAATAGTCTATCTACTATATTTATATCTAGGTCTGATACAGGCATGACGATTGTTGTCAACGTATATGTTCTTAGAACAATAATTGTTAAAGAAAAATAAAATCAAGGAATGCCAAGTTTAAAACACCTAACCGCGGTTTCAATTTTTGGCCTGCTTGTGGATTCGAGTTTTGATACGTAATAGAGATAAAAAATATAAATTATATACCTATTACTTTAACGAAATTTTATTTTCTACAAAATTATTATCAATAAATTTTTCACAAAATTGTACTGGAAACGAGGTATTTATAAAAAACCAAACCTAGTCGCGCAAAAAACTTGGTTTTTCAAAAATATACGCACTTTTACGACTTTCTACCTCGGTACCTATTAGAGATAGAAGAAATTTGTTTTTACAAAAGTTGTAGGTCATTTTATGTTCTATTATACTTGTTAAAACACTTTAACCGAAATTTGTATTGGAAATGAGATATTTGGGAAAAACTAGATTTTGGCCCGATTTCGGCCAGTTTTTTCAAAATGGCGGCGCGAGCACAGGTGTGCCAAGGTCGGAAATTCAGATTTTACATCAGGAGATCAGTTTATATAACATATAAAAAAATTGGGACTACCGGAATTACTTCGATCGCGAATCGCTAATTGCACTGGCCTAATAGGGTCCCATTGACATTGGACAAAAATTATGGGACATTCACATTATGACATTTCTTTTGCCCCACCTGGTATAAGATAAACGTTAATGTATGAACTGTTAAATGTTTCATTTTAATTACTGTAACTTCATAATATTATCAAATTACACATATGAGAATTTGTTGTTTGTTTATAATTATAAATTATAATATTATGTGATAAGATAAAACAAAATATTTTGTTAGTATCTATAGCTACCCCGCTATGTTCAACAAGATTATCAAAATTAGTTACCTGCTAAACGTTAAATTGAATGCAAAACCTTGATGAATGAATTAATTGGTTTCCTGATAAACTTTTAGTAAAATACGAATACATATTATATTATCATGATATCTGAACACGTGTTCATAAAAATCTTAATATTTTCGTCGTTATATATTATCAAGTCAAATACAGGTGCATGAACACCTGTTCCGATATTTATCAGGAAATGGAAAGAAATCGATATTTCACGATTTTAGAGGCAAGTTTAGAATTTTTTTTGATTTAATGGTGATTTAAAAAAATATATTATGTTTTTTTTTACTAATTAAATATAAAATACTTATTATTAAAAAACTATTTTGATGGGTTTGAATTTATTTTTCAAATATCCGATTTACATTGGAACACATATTAGTCGTATATAATTTTTTTTAAATGCCTTTTTACGAAGTTTTATTTTTTTTTCATTTATATTTCCAACATTATAGGTTTGAAAAGATTATTTTTTTATTAATTCACAAAAAATGTCAAAGTTGCCATTAAAATCATAAAAAAATTTATTCTTCGATGACCTATATTTTCAAATTTAAAATACAAATGAATAAAGCATCACCTATCCGTATTAGATATTTACTATATCATTTGATTTAAAAAATGTTATTTAGTTTGGTCGAGTATTTTTGCCTCAAATCCAAATTTATGTTTTGTATGAAGAAGGCCGCGCAGCCGTTCCTCTTGAGGCCCTTCGCACACGGAGATACTTACAAGCTATGTGACTGTGACGCTACCACAAGTAGCCTACTGATATGCTACTCTGTTTTATTTATTTATTTTTTTATTTATTTAATACATGTTACATTATTATGAAATTTACATAGAGTAGATATAATGAATCACCATACTAGGCGGCTGCCTGTTTCATGGTGACCAATTGAGTGTAATTAATTTGTATGAAATATGAAATCTAGTGTAAACATATGAAATTAGTAACTATAGATGAAGCTAAAATTTTGGAAAAATTGTAATAAAAAGTAGAAGATAGAAATTAGAAAGGAGAAAGATGTAAATTAGCATTAGATTGTAAAAATGTACATAATTATGTATATAATTTTTAATATGTGTGCATGCAAGCACACATGTGTATATAGCAGCAGACATACCTATATACATATAACAGCACATGTATACATACACCCATATGACGCATCCTCACGCATATAAACAATATATACACCTCTATCTGAGTACTTGGAATAGGCTACTAACACTATAACAATCACACATCAAAAAATCCCCGAGCGCTTTCCTGAAACTGTCGTATTTGGCTATTGATTTTATTTCTAACGTTAAATTATTGAATATTTTTGGAGCAAGAAAGTTAAATTGTCTTTGTGCTATTGAGGTTTTTATTGGGGGAATAGTATAATTCGATTTGTTGGAATATCTTGTATTATGGGTCGATTCAAAAATATTTTTTTTCGTATGTTTGAATTTATAGTAGGAGGATATGTTTTTGACGTATAAGGATTTTATGTTGAGTACTTTGAAGTCGTTAAATAAGTCCTTCGTGGGGTGAATATAGTGTACTTTGTAAATAGTCCGCATTATCAATTTTTGAGCTTTAATTAATGGATATAATATCGTGTTAGGGCAGTATACGTAGAGCTGTATACGGCGCTACTCGAATTTTACTGAATTTGACATTTTTTCACTTGCAGCCGTTGAATTAATACGATGTTAGGTGACTAGTGACGAAGACAAAAATATTGTTCTTCATAATAAAAACTATCTAAAGAAGATTTTGGTTCACCCATACAACGAAATAAATGTTAATTGTAGAGCATTCGTCGCCGCCAACGAACTACATGAGAATAACCTCAATCCACTAAATCTTCTCCGGTAAATTGCTAGTACGTATTTCCGTGTACGATTGGCCTTATACATCTTTGAGTTAAGTTTTCGTATTTTTATGATCACATAACATATAGGAGTCAAATGATTGTGAATAGCAGAATATTTTATTCTCAAGTAAAATCATTTTGTTACATCATTCCTGTCAATATCAATTATTGGAATTTCTTCCCCATTTTTACGTTCAATTTGAAAGGAATGACAATGATGCATAGATGATATTGTAGCTGAATAGGCTTCATTGTGTCGTAGTTGTTACAGGGGGTACTATAGGCGGGAAAATTATCTTCTCGTTGCTAGGAAAGTTTAGCTTGTAAGCTAATTCGGCTCTTAAACCTATGATGCAAAGTTTAAAACTTTTCCTTTGACTACATTAATCCCCCGCATTCCGAATTTCTACCGATTTACAACATTCTTTCCTTGAACTGAACACTGTTTTTATATTGAAATATATATTCTATTTTTGTAAATATTATCTATACATTTGCCTTGCTGAAACGGTAATTATATCTAATTCCTTCGATAGAAAAAATTGCAAAGTACGCTCCGAAAATTATTCTGTTATTTAACGTGTTATAGGTATGAAAAAAATCACAATGTATCTTTAAATGCTACTTTATACATGTGTCGATAGATTTTTGCTCTATTTTAAACGAATCGTGTTTTATTAAATATTTTTAGAATTTTCACTTTATAATAAATGTTTATTTAAATATTAGCGCGCTTCCTCTAACGTTTCCATTTACATGTCCCCTTTTCAAACCATCCTCTTCTTCCTTTTAAACGCTTACGACAGAGCCTTAAGTGTCAATGGAAGACGTGTTAGTTTCACTTAAGAGGAAGCTATAAGCCATATCGTAGGTAATAGGCATTAAAATCGCTTGACAAACTGAGTCTAGAAAAGTTCGATTTCAAGCAAAAAGCTGGTTTTTATTTATTTTGTAAATAATTTTGTATGAAAGCAAAAAAGTTAATCAAGTGAAACTGTCACAAATAATCTTAGATATAATACAGTATTTTTAAAAAGTTTTTTCCTTTATGCTTTCATACATTTCTATTGAAAAAATTATTTTTTATATAAATCTCTCACCCCCGGTTTACAGCTCTACCGTAACCCCGTGGAAGGAAAATCACAGCCTGTCGTAGCGATAATGGTTTAAGGGCTATGCAAAGGTTTAAATCTTAATCGTTTTATCAATACTCGCGATATATTTTGTAGGGTTGCCTAAACTTAAGTTTTTGAAAAGTTGAACTTCAGAAAAAAAATTTTAGGGATAGTATCGACTCTTGGCGCACCCCTGGATAAGCAACCGTGAAGGCTATAACAGAAGATACACAAATCACAATCACACTACCTACATACATAGTACAGCTTGAAGCAGTGGCGTCACTAGCATTGTACCGATGGAGGGGTGGACCGCACCAGTTACACCAAAATAACAAATAAAAAACTCTTTTTTTTATTCTCCCTGTTGTGTTTATTCACAAGATCTCAGCTTTTACAATTGACAAAAAGACATTCGGATTGATGTGTTCGGAGTGGGCTGATATTATTGTTTTTTTTTTCCAAACATCTTTATTATACATTAGTTAGATTTTTCGACATTATTTGTACAAAAACGTAAGTATGCGCTTGACGATATGAGGTGTACCTGTATTTTTTTGCAGTGAAACCACCATAACTTTTTTATTTGTATTGTATGCGCGCGGTAGGATTTCGAGTTATATCGTATCTTGAATAAATATTACCACATGAAGAGCCGAAGATTGGCAGTTCTCCCGGTCATGGAAAGCCTAACTTCGTGTCACTTGACTCCGATTCCCTGAATATTTAATTATTTATTTATACACCGACAAAGAGCTTTTACATTAAAATGATACATGACATCATAACATTAAGTATGCACAGAAGGATATCTGTATTAAATAGGAAAAAAATCAATGTAGATACAATAATTAAAAATTGGAACAAAATATGTATGCGAATACAAAAGATAATATAGCGGACGAGATACAATTGATATTACAAGTAGGTGCAAAGAGAATATAATTGAAATACAATAAACATTGTCATATTCGATATACAAGGTTGTCTGGGGGTAAAGTGCGCTAACTTCGTGGGGTTATTCCACATGATAGTACAAGTTAAAAAAATAAATAACTTTTTTCGAAATTCCGACGTCTTATAGGTAAAAAAACTTGAATTAGAAAAACAATTTTGTATGCGAAAATAAACATTAGAATTTCGAAAAGTTATTTATATTTTTACTTCTACAATCAATCATGTAGAATCACCTCCCGAAGTTAGTGCGCTTTACCCCCGTACACCCTGTATAATAGTAAACCGGTTAGTAAAAAACTTTGTTTTTCATTAATTCAGATTATATATCCACAGAAAAATATTTATTACCAAGGCTAAGAAATCTCTGTATGGCAAAGTTGGTATGAAATAGTTCTTACGTAAATATGTCACTTAACATTTTTACAATACGACAGAAGTATAAATACAGATAACAATAGGTACCTTGTAAGGATTCTGAAGACTATTATATAGGAAGAAAACCATGGGGGTAACACAAAGAGTTACCGCATTGGGTGTGATACCGACCCCAGTGACGCCACTGGCTTAAAGTCCCGCACAGAGCCATAAATAGTATCGAATACGTGACGTAATAACTTCATAATAATATGCAAATGTCTGTGTTTGTCGCTACCCGAATAACATTGTTATGGTCAGATTGTACTGAACAGTAGTAGGACTGCTCTGGACTTTATTGTTAAGTTAAACTTTAAGCCTGGACTGTGTAAATTTGGCATAATAATACTGTTTGCGTAATCTCTTATGAAGCTGCCTTCAATCGGGGGTCGCTAAATTCTCAGGAAGGGCTTGCAATATGCACAGTTTGGAGAATCAATATTTATGAATTGGCTTGTTTCGTATTTCTAAACTTGTTTTTTATCTTGATTAACTCATTTTTACGGAGGGTAGTGTAACAACCATTTAATTCTACTCATGAATCAAATGAATCCATACTAGTTCTCAACGTCTAAGAATAACTGTACACACAAGCCCATCAAGTCTTAATCCAATAGTAAATAGATAACTAATTATTACAGGCTGGAAGAGATTAGCAAAACTTGCCGTAGTTGCAAAGGTTAAATAAAATATTTTGAACACCTTCAAATTTCGGCTAGTGTTAATGTTGATTTAAAAAGGTATCTATTAAAATATATTAAAAAAACACGGTGTTTTTATAAAAAAAATTGTCATGAAAACTTATTTTAAATCAGTGCCGGATGCACGGAAGCACTCGCGTCCAAAAATGAGCGACAGTTTCTGTTGGGGTAATTTCAAAATAGAGAGCGCCACCATCTTAGTCGACCATCCTTCGTTTTAAAGAGGGAAGATGAATGTTTGTGCCAGCCGATATGACACTCGTGGTGGTCGGACGTCTATGGCCATCATATCTCAGATACTAACTATCCGATCCAAGTGTTTTTTTAAAGGTGTGTATTTGTTACAACTCATCTTGGGCTCCAAGTTAGAAATATACGAGGGCAAAGTTTAACCAGAATTACAAAAACCGGGCACGACAATATAGAGACAAGGTATAGCACAACATTCCAAAAACGATTACTCTGCAAACGCCGAAAGCAGACACAAAAGTACAGAATATGGGTAAATTGCTTATTTTGACAACTCAGGCGGCATCTAACAAAAATCTGCAAACTTTTAGAATCAACAAAATATCCTACTAGGCTGAACTCAATAAATATTAAAATTAAACAATTCAAACAAAAAATTATAAAATTTCAATATACCCACCTACTTAGGAACTGTACACATAAACCTAGACTAACCACGAAAACAACTGGGGCTGTGTCCGACACTGCCTATCTACATTTTGTATTATTACTAATTGAAATGAACGTAGAAGTTTAATTGCTTCATTAGATTTAAATTACATATCGTACCTTTTTTTGTGACAATGATACAGTTATTTCGATTATTTCTAAATCCCTCTCTTCCCGAACCCCTACGATGAAACTTGATAATGTTGTATTAAATTAGGATTTCGGGGTAATTTCACCATTATGATGGTACTTGGAATAATAGCTGCATTGTGTGCCAGCCATTAATCCCAAACATAACTCAAATATAGAAATATTTCGATTTTGCTCAATGCCCATCACTAGACTTATGAACCTAAAAGGCCCTGGACATTAGTGCGATTTTGTATGAATGACATTGAAGCTTTATCCCTGATGCTCTATCTAGGACAAACTTTTGAAAGAATTATAAATATACCATTTTATTTTTACTATGTTATTTTTTTGTATTTGATGAGACGGGGGATGATGAAAGAAAATTAAGTAGGTAAAGTCATTATTTTCGTACACCACCCCGCGACTTGAAATTGTTCATAGGTACCTACTGCAGAAAAGGGTAAAATTTCGATCGCGCTGGCCTCGCTTATTATGAATATTTTTTAGATAAAACCTTTAGATTCACCTTAATTACTGTACGACACAACTTTTTGCATTCGGGGCGGTGGAAAATATTGCAATAAAAATTTCAATTACCTAAAATTAAAATTAGCTTTCGTTTTGTGATACGAGGCCGTCCATTTTCAAACTTTATTGTCAAATGTCATTTTGTTTTGTTGGTATTTCTGTTACTATAGGACGAAACGAACGGCTAGAAGTAGCTAGAGACAATCGCGCGGTCGTTTTTTTTAATGTTAAAAAATTCCGTCATATTAGTACTTACCTAATATCCATGCATTGTGTGCGTTGTGATTGAAATTTATTAGCTGGATTTTATTTTTTTACGTTCAAATTTTATTTAAGTTAACTATTTCTGCGATGTTGAGCGGCTACGCTAAGTTTGTAATACAAAAGAAAGTGCTCCCTTTATAGCGCCTGCTCGCGTCAAGGCAAGAAAAACATCCCAGTTTTCAAGTAGTTTAGCGGCTACGCTAGGTTTGTGTAACATGGTTTGTGATACAAAAGAAAGTGCCCCCTTTATAGCGTATGCTCGCGTCAAGGCAAGAAAAACATCCCAGTTTTCAAGTAGTTTAGCGGCTACGCTAGGTTTGTGTAACATGGTTTGTGATACAAAAGAAAGTGCCCCCTTTATAGCGTCTGCTCGCGTCAAGGCAAGAAAAACATCCCAGTTTTCAAGTAGTTTAGCGGCTACGCTAGGTTTGTGTAACATGGTTTGTGATACAAAAGAAAGTGCCCCCTTTATAGCGCCTTCTCGCGTCAAAGCAAGAAAAACATCCCAGTTTTCAAGTAGTTTAGCGGCTACGCTAGGTTTGTGTAACATGGTTTGTGATTCAAAAGAAAGTGTCCCCTTAATACCGCCTGCTCGCGTCAGGGCAAGAAAAACATCCCAATTTTCAAGTAGCCGCTCAACATCGCAGAAATAGTTAACTTAAATAAAATTTGAACGTAAAAAAAGAAAATCCAGCTAATAAATTTCAATCACAACGCACACAATGCATGCATATTAGGTAAATACTAATTTGACGGAATTTTTTAACATTAAAAAAAACGCCCGCGTGATTATGTTTCTAGCCACTTCTAGCCGTTCGTTTCGTCCTATAGTAACAGAAATACCAACAAAACAAAATGACATTTGACAATAAAGTTTGAAAATGGACGGCCTCGTTTCACAAAACGAAAGCTAATTTTAATTTTACGTAATTGAAATTTTTATTGCAATATTTTCCACCGCCCCGAAGGTTAAAAGTTGTGTCGTACAGTAATTAAGGTGAATCTAAAGGTTTTATCTAAAAAATATTCATAATAAGCGAGGCCAGCGCGATCGAAATTTTACCCAGAAAAGAAATGAATAGTCTGTTGGGATTTCAAAAAACAATATATTTTTTCTAATGCTTTACTATGGTATTAGCATAAGATAGGTACTGGCAACTGGCAACATTTTTTGACATAAACAGTAAAACAAAAACAGCAGTGGGTGGTTTATTTATGTTCATGTTTATTTATGAATGACAGATTGACATACGGGTAACGGTGAGTGGTTTATTTATAGGGTAACGTCATTGACAGAAAGTATTGATTCATTAATTATTATTACTTCATAGATCATGGAAACGATTGTCCATAATTATTATTATCCAGCCTCGAATCATTAAGCATGTCATTCTTTCCATTTAACTGTTGTAATTACATATTATTGTCAAATGGTGTGCCCTTATAAATCAGTTAAAATAAAATAAAATGTTGAAAACTTCAATGAAAATGAAAGCTGTTATATTGACATCACCAATGAAATCAAGAACTATAGCTTACGGCATAATACATTATAACAGCTTTCAATATTTTTTTGTACAAAATTAATCGTGATTCCTTTTTCTGCCGCTGCCAATTGCCGGCGGCGCCTGGAGAATATCACTAACCAATCCTTATTTGTTTTCCAGTATACCTGCCTCCATGAAAACCAGTTCCACTACCTGTGCGAGGAGGGCGGGGGCTCCGTGTCCCTGCCCAAGGCAAAGGGTGACGAGGCCTGGAAGATTTACTTCGACGAGGCCCCCGAGGAGATTGTAGACGAGTTTGCAATGAGATACGGCATTGAATCCATCTACCAAGCCATGACGTGAGTAGGATCGGCTGCATTGTTGTTTTTAACTTTTATTATTTATAATAATAATGTGCAGTGTTCACTTTACTTAGACATTGAACGCTTTTAATATTTGATAATATTACACTTAACCAGTGTACAAATTATTACTGAGTTAAAAAATTTTAGAAATTGAATTATTGCAATTTATTTATTTTTATTGCGTTTAATTCGTAAAACTCAATTTAATAATTTTTTTTAATTAAAGTAAATCAAATTTAATGATGTTAATTTATTATTGTTCAGAAAGTATTTTAGTTTTTATTATTGCGACGGCTTTTTCAGCGTACGAGTCCATTATTGAACTGTGGTTATTCCACATTGAGATGACTTATTTATGTGATTTTATTTTCCTCTACTTTTTTTTAATCAATTTTTTTTTACTGTAAATTTTGAAAGTATTTTTTCAATGTTTAATTTTTATGTAATTTTTTTTAATTGAATAAAATGATTTGTAATTTTATGTGAAACACGCCCTCTGACTATTAACCATTGAAGAAAGAAAAAAACACCAAATTTTTTCAAAAATACTCTACCAATTGATATCAAGCATCATAACTATTCTACCACTGCCAGTTTTAATTCAGGACCGTAAGGGTTAAAATAATGTATTAATCGTTTGAGGCTTTTTAAAATCCTAACCACACAAAATTACACCATTTGCAATAATAAATTATTCTTCATCTCTATTCTCTTGGATTGATTCCAACCCATCTATTTCATTCCAGCCACTTCCACTGCCTGTCCACCAAGTATCTGTGCGCAGGAGTGCCCGCAGTGATGAGCACCCTACTAGCAAACATCAACGCTTACTACGCCCATACAACTGCCTCCTCGGCCGTGTCCGCCAGCGATCGGTTTGCTGCTTCCAATTTTGGAGTAAGTGTTGTTGAAAGTCGTTGAAAAGCATTGTTAATTTAATTTATTATTTTTAAACTTTTTTTTCGTGACAAAACAGAACAGTAACGAAACAAAACAGAACAGTAACAAAAGATAACAGTAACAAAACAGAAAAGTAACAAAACAGAACATTGAAGAAAAGGAACGAACAACAAACCTAACCTAAACTAACCTACCCTATTCTTCTATCATATTTTGTTTTTTCACTGTTTTATTTTATCTGGTTACCAGTTTCTTCTCAATTGTATTTCTTGATTCTCAAAGTATAGTGAGAATCAAGAAATACAATTTAATGCATTAACCTAGTACTGTCAGAGGTCAAATTGAAGTAAAACAATGTATGATTGGATGATTCGTAGAGTGCCGTTTTTGTGAAAAATCACCTCAAGTGCGCTGTAAAATTTATTTGTTCCTAGGCTCTATATAATTTTATGATTTACAAACAGATTCAGAAAAACATACTTATTATTTACAAAGAGATACACAAAAACATACTTACTTACCTGGCTGGTCACTTCAGATAAACACACTTTTATTAAAAAGTTTTACTACTTTGCACGCAGAGGACGCTGTAGTAAAAACACTGGACATTTTGTATTTGCTATTTTACCCTTCATTATTATTAATATTACATTAATTAGAAGGTTAGTGGCAAAAGTAGAGTAGATATTTCTTTTAAAGGACTAGACATTCTGGATAACCTTTGAGAGTGATATTGTTATAATATGATTATGAATTTATTGGTTTTTTGGAGGCTGCCTCAGATTGCATTCAATTCAGGTCACTTTATATTTTTTTTATAGATTGCCATATTGGCATCCATTCTCTGATTGGAGAAACAACAAGGTGGTTTTTAAGCTTTTAAACATTGTATCTCTTTTAATTTTCAGAAAGAGAAGTTTGTCAAGCTGTTGGATCAGCTGCACAACTCTTTGAGGATAGACCTGTCCATGTATAGGAACAACTTCCCCGCCTCCAGTCAGGAGAAGCTTATGGACTTGAAGAGCACAGTGGACCTTTTGACCAGCATCACATTCTTCAGAATGAAGGTTTGAAATTTTTGTTTCTGACACCTCACAAGAGGGCCCCTGTATGTACAGTTTAAAGACAGAGGAACTATATCACTATGTACCCAGTTGGTCAGCATTTTGAGACAGGTTAAGGAAGGGGCGGTAGGAAGGGATTTATTAATGCAGGTCTTGAAAAGGTCCAGATTATATGAAGGAAGAAAAACAGATGCCAGTAGATCGTTACACATACGTGTTGACTTTCACAAAAACAAGTTGAAGAAACCAACCCGTTTTCATAAAGACAACATCAACTACTGTTAACAGGTGTTCTGGCCGTCAAAATCATAACCCTCATGAACGGTGCTGTCGTTCGCATAGCAAGGAATTGGTGCACATTCAACGAGATTGTTGACTTGCAACAGGCTAGGTGACAGCACAGATCCTTGTGGCACCCCTGCCTACTATCTTCATATTTATTTAAATAAAAATTGTTCACATAATGTTAAGCTCTCTTAACCTCATAACCGATCTATTAGCTCGCTATTACTCATCTATATCGCTATTCTAAAAATAGATCACTTGGAAAAACAAGGTTCCTTCTGACACTGCATTGTTATGCAATAATGAACTCTGAAATAGCTCTCTCTCTAGAGCCCACTATTGCACAATATCGCTCTGTCAGATAGAACCCTTTAACTCCAAGCGGTTGAAATCTTGGCACAAACTTTGATGCATCTTAATAATAAGTAATATATAAGACAGTTACATAGGGAACATTGTGGAAAAAATTAAAAATCCATAAGTTTACATCTTTTATAACCCAAATAAATCCAGTTTTGAAACGTTCAAACATGAAAAACAATAGTTTATCTTTATTTTATGTCAAATTATGTATTTCTTATTTTAGGTGCAAGAGTTGAGCAGTCCGCCAAGAGCATCCACCGTGGTGAAGGATTGTGTAAAGGCTTGTTTAAGATCAACATATCAATTCCTCTTTGAGAACTGCTACGAACTCTACAACAGAGAGTTCCAGGTAAATAATACTTCAAAAATAATAATGTATTACTCTAAGATGAGGTGCACGCTAAAATTATGATAAAGTGTTAGAAGATTTATATTATTTCTTTAACTAATATGTAATTTGTTTCATTAGGTTGACCCTAATGAGGCGAAGCGTGACCCCGCCGACCATGGCCCACAACTCGACACAGTGGACTTCTGGCACAAACTAATAGCACTGATTGTATCTGTGATAGAAGAAGATAGAAATAGTTATGCACCCGTATTAAATCAATTCCCCCAAGAGCTTAATATCGGACAGGTAACACTCATACTTTTTACTAACCAATAATAATATGAACAACCATTCAAATTAGAAACAAAGTTGAAAATATGATTTAAGGTTTTCACGGCCAAAAGTATTTTTGTTATTTGTTTTTGGGGTGTTATGCCGTGTTGCGCTAACTCCTTCTTTAGCCAACGTTTCGGATAGCATTGCAGTGTCCATCATCAGGGCAGATGTGTTATTTATAAACGTTGGCTAAAGAAGGAGTTAGCGCAACACGGAATAACACCCCAAAAACAAATAACAAAAAAAGTTGAAAATATTTTTTGTGGAAAACTTCTATTTTGTTTTGTGTTGTTAAATTTGGCCAACAGAGCTTATAAAGGTCACAATCTGACTGAAAATGTTATCCTCCGGTTCGATGTAAATCAAAATGTAATTATGTTTGCTGTTTATATTTTAGCTGTCAGCTGCCACTATGTGGTCTCTGTTTGCTGTGGATATGAAGTATGCACTAGAAGAACATGAACAGCACCGTCTTTGCAAGTCTTCCGCTTATATGAATCTGCACTTCAAGGTAAATATGACATCTGTCTCATTTAATGACGTTACAATATATATAGACCCACTGTAGAAATCTCAAAGTGGCAAGCGAAAAGCAAGTCAATTGTAGTGCTTTCGATTTTGAAGTTTTAGTACATACTAAACTGCCATGCATCACGAGAAGTCATGTGCTACCTCTAAGTAAATTACATTAAAAAAGTGCCATAATGCCCTTGTGTGTGATGAGAAAATATTTTCATTACTCAGCAAACACTTGTAAAAGCCAAGAAATAAGATTTCATTCGTAAATACACACAAATTATTTAACGATTATAAAAAAATACAATTATTTCCTGAAGATTTTCAATGAATTTGAAAATGTGAGTGATGAGAAGGACAACGTAATAGCAGTAGCTTGTCTCCTACAGTATTCCCTGTTCGTTTTATAGTGTAATATAGAATGTAGTATTCAATGTAAATTCGAAAATGCCAATTCGTTCATACGCATATATTCTTTGAATGTTTATCTTTGTCATACATGAACATTGTTTGAATTAATAATTCACTGGAAACATAAGAGTGTTTCTTACTTGCCACATTTATCTAGAGTATTGTAAATCTCTGAAATAGCTCAATGGGCGTATATATATCACACATAATAATTAATGAACAGAGGAAGCAAAAAGCATGAGGCAACGGGAAACGGGGAAGCTGGAAGCTTGTAACGGGAAGCTGGAAACGAGAATCAAAAAGCAGTGGAAAGCAATAACCAAAAAAAATAATTACGCACGAACTGGAAGCATAGGGCTGGAAGCGGTAAGCTGGAAGCAAGAAGCAAGAAGCTGGAAGGGAGACGAAACAGGAAGCAAAAGGAAGCGGAAAGTCAGAAACGAAAACCGAAGCTCAATCAATTCCTTTATTCCTGCCCATCCTAAATTCCAACACATTGGCTTGTTAGGTTGCCATGTATTAAACTGGTCAATTAACCTCCAACCTCCTTCCCATCCTCAGAGCATGTGTTCCAAGTTCTAACAAATCAATGCCCCCTAGTGTACCGGTTGCACCACCTCAGTAGTATTCCTAGCTGGTTGGTGCAATTGTGGCTTTAGCTAGATAACTTTGTGCACTTACATGATGTTTCAAAATGTATTTTTATTGTTTTCAGGTAAAATGGCTGCACACAAACTATGTGAAGGATGTACCACCATATTGTGGAGCAGTGCCTGAATATCCGGCCTGGTTCGAACCATTTGTGATGCAATGGCTGAACGAGAATGATGATGTTTCATTGGAATACCTCAACGGAGCATTCAATCGGGATAAGAAGGATGGTGTAAGTATTTTTAATTCATGTTCAGTGGAAATCATTTAACATGAAGAAACAAAAACGATTGCACTGTGATTGTTTAAATGGTAACACCAAGATGGTTCACAGAAAAAGGAATTTCTTTAGAATTAACGGCACAAGTGCCATTCACATACAGGATAGTTATTGACAGTCGTAGTACAAATATGCAACTTTAAATAGAATTTTACTTTAAAAAGGAGATCAAATGATGCTATGGCAAGTATGAAACCAGTTTCTCTTTCCCCCAGTTACGTCAATCCATTTTTCTTTCCTTTAGAAATATAATTATACTCTAAGTCAGGGGTTCCCAACCTTTTTGTACTCTAGAGCACATTCTAAAATATCGGTAGGGTGGCGGGCACCACCTATTTTTAATCGACAAACTCGGGGCAGCAATCGCAATCAAAATGACAACAACGCGGTTCCAGGCGGGAAATGCTATTTGCAAATCACTCCTTGTACACGCCGAAAACCCGAAGTGAGCCGATGATCGCCGAACCGATCGGGATGGTACGAGGACTACTGTCAGTTTGGCTGTCGGGGCCGTGCTTATTGCTTTCACTGACAGACAGAGCTGGCAGAGTCATGTGCCATGTGTTTTGGTGCCTTCGGCATTCATCGGCTCAGTTTGTTGCGTTCGTTCACTTCGAGTTTTCTGCGTGTACAAGGAGTGATGTGCAAATAACACTCCCCGTTCCAGGCTAGCGTGAAGAGTGCAGTCAGGCTCGCCGCTAGACAAGTTGCGACAAGTACTTTCAGCAAAGGAACCACTCATACATACAATATCGCAAACATGCGAACGTATTTAATAAACCTAGGCACTCAAACAAATTAAAACTCTAACAAATAAATAAAAATAATTCACATTTTTAATTAATGTTTATGAAAAAATTATTTCACTTTCGAATAGTGGCGGGCACATAAGAATCGTTCGGCACGGGGTTGGGAACCCCTGCTCTAAGTTATGACACATAAAAACTGAGATTCATTATTCTTTACCTAACATAAATAAATAATCACGTTTTTTTCATGTGAATACCGCACAAGAGTCCTAACTGCTCCCATCCTTTAGGAGACAGTGAGACTCTGGCATCCCCAATTGGAGAAAGTTGTGAGGAAGAAGGGGTAAAGTTTCTTTACTCCGCCAAGCACAAATTATTTAAACAAAACTTTGTTTCAACTTAATTACCACAAGAAGAACTATCTTCATCGGGAGAGATGGTAAAAGATGCATTTTAGTTCCATTTTTCCAATCAAAATTCATAGGTAAAAACACTTCATAGATAATAATATTTTATATTTGAAAAGAAAAACATTGTATTTTTTTACCGCCATCAGGTTCTACAACAATAATTATCACCAAAAATAATACATTTAAAAATAAAAATAGTATTGTGAAATAACGATAGTCGGTATTTAAACGTAATCACGTCCCAGCACTAACTTTGCAATGACAGCTTCGCCTGCGAGTGCGGGGGCTTACGTCAATAAAAACATTGATACAAAATAAAACCTTTTAATCTAATCTTGTACTTACAGATGAAATGATATTCCATTTGTTTTGAAGTTATAAAACGATGACGAACTGTACTCGGCGACAACACAAACTGGACTAAACTAACGAATTCTTTGCGTATCTAAATCACACTCAGTAGACCAAGATCCGCCGATGGTCAGGTGTCCCTCACAGCATATCTCCGTATATTCTATTATCTTTGGCGACAACCTTAAATCAAAATTAAATTAAATTGGAAGAAACACACCCTTTTTGAAAAAATTAAATTATTTAAAAGCATTAAAAAAGAATTATTTTCTGTCTAATAATATCTCACTGTCATTTTCGGGTCAATCATAACCTCACCTTTGAATCTACATACTATAATTTGTTTTAAAATCGATGTTGCCATAGTAATGAAAAAATTTGGTTCCACTTTATTAAATTCTAGTCTTTCTTGACGGAATATAGAATAATAAGAGATAATATATTTAATTTCCTGGTGTTATGAATATGTTAACCTTCCCAGTTTCAAAAGTCGAGCGAGCACGCCCTCTTCTCCAACTCGGTGGTGGACGTGTTCACGCAGCTGACGCAGTGCTTCGACGTGGTGTCCAAGCTGGAATGCCCCGATCCGGAGATTTGGAAGCGTTACATGAAACGCTTCGCCAAAACCATCGTCAAGGTGCTGATCGCTTACGCGGACATCGTCCAGAAAGAGTTCCCCGAACATCTGAAGGAGGAGAAATTGGTAAATATACTATTTAACTGTTGAAGGGTTTTTTAGTACCTACTTACACTTAAGTACAGTAAATGCTCGATAATAAGGAACTCCAGTAAAAAATATTATTGCTTAAAAGGTATTTATTCATGTAGGTCGACAAAAGCCGATTCTCAATACACAAGTTTAATTTTAAATAACAATATTAATAAATTATTATTTCAAAATGAATAAAACACTATCCCTTCAAAACTCCCAACTTGGCTGGCATCACTGCATCGTCTGTTTCTAGCGTCACGCTGCTAGCCTTCGTGTGTTTTAAATTCTGCACATTCTATGGAAAATGTGATGTTTTGTTATCAGAAATTTGTCAATCTAATAGATTTTCTGTTTTTGAAAGCAGATGAAAGATTTCGAAAATAGAGGATTTTTTTTGTCACTTACAATCTTTATTTCTTGCAAACTCTCGAAATACCCCTTTTCATGAAATTAAAACAAATTTTTATTTATGCAAACGTATTAGCTGTTACTGTCACTTCACATTTTTTTGTTTCATATAAAAATAATTAGTAAAAAGTTCACAAACTTTTACAGATCTTTCTCTGATATGTAAAATTTAACTTTCTGGAATTTTACTTTTTTTTTAGTGATATCTCACACCTCCTGTCCGTATAGTGTAAAGGCAGGGGAACTTTGTCGCCACCCGGTTGGGCAGTGTTGTGAGGCAGGTTAAGGTAGGGGCTGTAGGAAGGGATTTATTAATGAGGTTCTTGAAGATCCCCGTATTATATGAAGGAGGAAAAACAGATGCCTGTAGCTTGTTCCACATACGAGCCGTCTTACTCTAAAACGAGTCGAAGAAAACGGGTATTCCCCTTGTGTCCGTCGAGTTTCACGCATGTGCATCGGTGAACCGGGGATCAATGCTGCTAGCTCCTTAGAGCAGTCTCCATTTAAGTACCTGTAGAACAGACTCAGCAGGCCCACATTGCGTCTATGCATTAGAGATGAAAGACGCCCAGTTTCTTGGAATCCAGATTACTCGGTTAGATGGACCCACTTCCCGACAAGCATCCCGTGCCAGACCCTGTCAAAGGCTTTGGAGATATCTAACCCGACGGTATTAGTTTCTCTAAAACGATGCAAATACCGCCCCCAAATTTGCATCACATATGTGAGCAAATCGCCACACGATCGGTTTCATCGAAATCTATGTTGCCGATCGGATCGAATGATCGTCTTTTTCTGAGATCTTACATCTTTCCACTTATGAGTGAGTTTAAATATTTTTTCAGCACTGGTGTTAATTGTGCAGAACATCTCTTAAGGACCAGGGCAGGTATTCTGTCAGACCCGCTGGCTTTGTCGACTTTCAACTCATTCAACACCCGGAGTAGTTGTGGTCGTTCTTAGTACCATTAAGAGTTCTCTTGCAATCCCTTGCCCGTTCTCGGTGTTCCAAAAGGTTATCCAAGGAGCCAATTTTCCGGAGTGCGTTATAAGCTGTGTTTTTAAGTCTAACTGCTTCAGCACACTGATGGGCAAACCACAGCTTTGTAGCTGCTCCAGAGGATTTGACGGAGAAGGGAATGTAGCAATCCATCGCTGATTTGATTACCTCTCCCACCTCGCGTGCAGAAAAAAGCAGACTACACTCCAAGGTAAAGGCACTGAAAAACAACCACTTGCCGTCCCATTGTGTTGCCCTGTAGTGCCATATCTTCCTCTTTACATGTTTGTCAGGTTGACTGTTCATAGAGGATGGCACAGAGGTAATCAGGCAGTGGTCAAAGGTCAGAATATAGTACAATTATTTGGAATCTTTGTATGGTAAGCTTTTAGAATCCAATACAAAGCATGGTGTTAACTCTTTCTAACACTGCTTAAATCATATATCTCGCCATAATACAAAAGGACATAGAACTATATTATGAGTCCGTTGACCCTGTTGGTACAAAAAGTAAGCTTCTTGTGGTGTCACTGGCGTTTTAGCAGGCATTGAAAGATTAAAATGTTGAAATTTATTTAAACATTAAGTTTACTATAAAAATAAAAAAAAGTTTAAAAATGAACCGAGTTAATTAATCGAGACAGAAGCTGTGATTTCTACGATTTGTTAACTGGTAATAATTATATAAAGCATATTTGGCTGGTTGGTAGCTGAGTGGACAAATGCATCAGGTTCCCACTCTTGCATCCTGGATTCAATTTCTCTGCTTGCACAACATTTTCCAATTATAATTATGGTGGTAGGAGGTTTTCAAACATTATTAGGTATTCGCAACCCGGTTATATTTATCCTTTTTTTTTATTAAAAACTCTTTCGTCACCGCTGTCAAAGTCGCAGGAGCCCTATATCTGCCTATTTTGCATTTAAAAATCCCTATGCCCCCTTATTAAGTTTATGTAACTACGTAATATTACAACTGAAATTTTGTATGTATTCATATTTCAATACTATTGTGTATATTATTTAACTTTACCATCCATCAGCGGCTATCCCCACGGATCACGTATGTCGCATATGCGATCCATGATGTTTCACTAAAACACATACTTTGTGTGAAAACGTGCCGCGTAGTGGGATAGATCGCCTTGAAGAGGCCAGCATTGTAAAGGTTAACACAATGAACTTGTTCCTCAGGCGTGCATCTTGATGAACAACATTCAGCAACTCCGCGTGCAGCTTGAGCGAATGTTTGAGCAGATGGGCGGAGAGAGATTGGAGACAGATGCTGCTGACATCTTGCATGATCTCCAGCAGAGCCTCAACACTGCCCTGGACTATCTGGCTGTTCTGTTCGCTAATAGGTATGATTAACTCATGGTGTAATGATGATTTTCTCTGGTTCCAAGACGAAATAGAACAGTTTCAAAATGAACACTATTGGAAAGTGATATAAAGTCATGAAAAGTGAAGGGAAAAACTAATCTAAACTAATGTAACCTAACCTATTTTTTGCCAATACCATTTTTTATCTAATGATTTTCATGCTTGTTCATACATATACAGAAGAAAGTTATACTATATTCAACTGGTATTTTAATGGAAGATACTAAACTTAGTAGATGGTTGAATACCACATTAAAACCTTTTTCTTAATGCAGTAATATTTCTAGTTACATCATAATAACTACATGTTGTTTTCAACAACTTTATACCTTCTAAGAAAACGAATGGGTTTCCCTTTTTCACAATTGTATTTTTTTTGCTTTAAATTCATCATTTTAGTGATGCAAAAATGTACTGATTCTTTGAGAACTATGTACCTATAAACTTACACATTAAATTACAGAATATATACTTATGTACATCTATAAATAATTAAAGCCAGAAAAGTAAAGCTCTCATAAGAAATTGGAATAGAGAAATAGCGGTTAAAAGGGCAACTCATCATATACATAGTTTTGTTGTTGTTTAATTAACTAACAGAGCAATCTGCTGTCTCTTAAGTTTCCTCTCTGCGATCTAGATCTCTTAAAGACCTGGATATCACTCCTTCGCTTCCTTTGAAAGCACACAGATAAAATTTACAGCAAATACTTTATTTTCATTACATGACTAAAATAACAATATGTCATGTAAACTTATTATTATTTCCAGTTTGGAAGCGCGTATCACAGCATCAGTGCGAGAGCTGGGAGACTTGCTGCAAGGAGTGAAGGGAGGAACCGGCACGGGGGCCACACCGCCGAGGGCCGCTCAAGGAGAGGCTGATGAAGTTCTAAGGCCACTCATGGACATTCTGGTGAGTGAAAATTGTTGATTCTCCTCTAGTTAGTTCCATAAATTGATGTAATCAATTAGTGTGTATTGTTGAAGAAGTATTTGTATGTGGATCCAATTATAATTAGTACAGTTCAAAGTGAGATCATATTTAATATATTCGCTACCATTCACGTCCAGATGCTACTTTGGCTTACCAAAAGTGGTTACCACCAATAGGCGAACTGCGCTCGCTGCGTCTGGCATCTGTCACAAGTGGTTATTTTTATGTTTATCTTCTTGATCACCGACGTAAAATTTTCGCCATGCGCCTGCGGAATCTATTTTCGTCATAACTTCCTTGTTTTTTGCAAAATTGTGTTTTTTTAAACTGTACCATCTTACCAGACAATGTGTTTATATATTTATGAAAATAGTGTATAATCTATCCTAAGTAGTTATCCCAAAATAGCTAGGTATATTCAGAGAAATGATTTCTTAGTAGTATCCTTAAGGATACATAAGGAATAACAAAAGGTTGAAGGGAAATTGACATAATAAATACATACATAAATGTTTATGCAATATTCCTATTAAAAACCTTTATTATCCTATTAAAAACAGAAAATTGAAGAAAAATAACAAGTTAACCTAACCTAACATAACCTGTTCTTTTATCAAGTCCTGTTTTATCCGGTTACCGTTTTCCCACAGGTAATAAATTTGTTTATATGGAAGGATCACTAAATCATTCTCACGATTTCATAAAAAGTTATATATCGTCACCGTGGAGTGAAAAGTCATCTAAATGAAAAATCTCTAAATCGTTTTTTTTTCGTGGGTATAAGTCACTAACAGCATAGAATCAGATTTTTTTTATTTTCTGTCTGTCATCAAACCTCTTATTGGTATTTATTGCATTTGAACTATCCACATCATATTCAATTTGTCCCTTGTTTAAAATTTAATAATTGACAGCCCTGAACTATTATACTTGATTTCTTTACATATACCTCGCAAACCAACATCAATGCATTATCTACCGTTTTATTGTGATAACTCCAACACAGAATCACAATTCTATACCCCCGTTCGCCGTATACAAAATTTTGGGTGGTGACTAAAGATGTTGTTGATATATTCAACACATCATTCACTAAATATAAACAAGTCATTAACCAATTTATTTCAGAAAGAAGAACATCAAATTTAATATAATTTAACTATGCAAACTACGTAGCTCTGTTTACCTTCCCAACTTATCTTACCAATTTAGTGTAATTTTCAAAGTGTTATATTTTTCCATCTTGCGTAGTGGAGTATCTAGTTTCTTTTTTATTTCGTTTTTGACTTTGTTTTTGTTTTTTTTATATTTCGTCTTATGTTTTCTTTTTGATTTTGCTTTGCTTTTTTTTTGATCTTGCTTTGATTCTGTTGTTCTTATTTAGATTTTATTTGTAATAAATAAAAAAAAATAACATGTAAAAGCCCAGCCGGGCGTGAAATTATAAATAAACAAGATAACATAACAGTTTTTCGTGCATTTTATTACCAAATTACGTATTGAGTAGATAAATTAACTAATTTCCTTTAGTTATTGTAATGCTTCGCTTATTTCGCAAAAAGTAATCTCCTTCATAAAAACAAAAATACTAATAATAATAACATAGTATTTATATAGCGCAGTTTTGTGTTGTTTCACTTCAAGTGCGCTAAAATAACTTAGTGACTTTACGCACTAAATGTCAACGATTAGTCTACTTTAAACTCCAAAAAACTGCTGATACAAAAAGTCACTGAAAGTAAATAAAATCACAATTTATACTCATAGAAACCAGTATTACGAAAAATCACTAAATGTATTTTTTTGTGTTTTTTAGTATATTTAGTTAATATGTATAAAGATCTAATTGTGCAATATGTAATTATATTCTAATACTTAATAACTATTGTATAAAACCATAATTCTTAAAAAAAAACTTTTATAACACCCATTAATAGACATTTCAAAATGCAACCACGATACACCCATTATCTCAAAACTGTCAATTTGTTAGCGACTTTTCACTCCACGGTGACCATATGTGCAACGATTTCTGTACTAATTTGAAATATTTGCTTTGCAGGATGGTTCACTAACAATGTATGCAGAGTCCTGTGAAAAGACGGTACTCAAGAGGTTACTGAAAGAGCTGTGGAAGATTGTCATGAAGATACTGGAGAAGACCGTAGTGTTGCCTCCTATGACTGACAAAACGGTAAGTCCACGTGTTATCCCAAGAATTATTAAATATCAATGGTTGTATGTTCATTGTTGATCACTAGACATTGGTTAGATATACGCATAAAAATAGTGAAATATGCACTATTAATGCCAAAATACACACTACCAACCCAAAATATATGACTAAAGTATACCACAAAAACAGAAGCCAGTTCTTCGGGAATTTTTTTGCTAGCTTTTCGCTAGAGAAATTCTCAGTGGAAAGAACCGGTCAAGAAAAAATCTTTTCGGGGGGGGGGGTGGCTGACGAAATTCACAGCAATCTCTGCTATAATCACTCTTTACACTTTTTTGATAAAAATTTTCAATAGGATCTTTGTTCGAAAAATAACCGGTTCCTCAGGAAAACAAGAATATCGACCATTTCTAATTTGAATTGCGTCTATATTTTGAAGAATATAAGGGCTGAACTATTAATGCCTATGCATTAACAGATTATATTCACCAACGACCATAGAAGTTCCAAATATGCACTAAAGACCAAATATTTTTATAATAATTTTTATGCGAAGACTACAACCCAATGTCTGTTGGTCACTGTACAAAATTTCAAAAAGTTACCGAAGTAATCAAGATACATATTTATACTCTGTTCTGAGTCTAAGAAAACAGTGTTATTTTTAGACAAGATAACCACTAAAGTGTCAATTTGCGATACTTTTAAAGACTGACATTACTAGAAAGACTCCCAGGTATTTTTCTAATCCTGCCTGAATTTGACGACACTGTTTTAAAAATCATTCAAAATATCTAAATTTGTCATTATACATATTGGCTATATGCTGGTTTTCTTACAGATGATGTTCAAGAACTTGACTGATAATGCCAAGAATCTCGCTGCCAATGCTAAAATTGAGGACATGTCGAGACTATTCAAGAACCACATGGCAGGAAAACAAGATGTCAAAAATGCATTGTCTGGAGTTATGGACATATCCAAAGAGGTAAGTACCTACATATTATTTTCTAATTTAATTCAATTTTTTACTTTGTGTGAATAAAATTTGTCTTTTTTTTTATCTGAGTTTTGCAACGACATTTATTATTTCGCGATAGTGTCCTCTATTTTCAACAGAAGGTACTAGAACTCATTCGATATATATTACATACACTCCTTCAAGAAAGTGTGGATAAAAATGGATGCACTGCAATGATTTGAATGGCAACAAAATGGTTTCATATGGAAAAATAATGTAACTACTTTTAAAAAAAAGCTATGTTCTAAGTGAATATTTTTCACACCAACATCAAGTGGTGTTCAGAAAATAGTGTTACTTCATGAAAATCCGCTACTGAAATTTAAATTTCATATTTGATATTTTTGGAATGTGCATAATATGATGTTAAATTTAAAAATGATCATTATAAAAGTATATCAAAATAAAACTTTATGGAATAAATATGCAGTTTTAGCAATTTACATGAATTAAATCAATAAAAATTGATGAAGTGATGAAATTAAACAATTTTTTCTGTCCATTATCTACTAATTTTTACATTCGGGGCCAATTATAACCTCACATTTAAATCTTCTATAAATTGTTCAGAAATCAGTGTTGCCAGAAATGAAAAAAATTCGTTTATATTATTATATATATACAACCTATTATCATATTACCTTCATATGGATCCCTTAAATTGTGACTATTTCAGCACCTCACCACCATGGAGCGCAATCTCTCCCCGAAGCAGTGCGCGGTACTGGACGCCGCCCTCGACACCATCAAACTCTACTTCCACGCCGGTGGCAATGGTCTCAAGAAGACCTTCCTCGAGCGGAGTCCCGAACTGCAATCTCTGCGGTACGCCCTGTCGCTGTATACGCAGACCACAGATACACTCATCAAGACATTTGTTACTAGTCAACTCAACGAAGGTGAGATACTCAAATACTTCTTTAGCGGATTCTTAAATTTACAAATTACGCCCTTCCACACATATGCTTCGGAGCGACGGTACCACGCCCTGCTCCAGGCCGAAGCTCAGAAAAGTCTCACAATGGACTGCGCTGTAAATCATTACCTCACTTTCGAACTTTAATTTTCTGTGCGTCGGCCTGGAGTGGCACGTGCTACCGCCACTTTGAAGCGGACGTGTAATAGCCGCTATTCTTAACCTAACATTTAAATAATGAGTCATCTTTTTAATGTCTGGTTCAGATATTTGGACTTGACATTGTGCTTTCAAAGGTTAATAACATTCTAATGTTTGTCTTACCTGGCATATCTCTACCTAACCTTATCTAACACAGTTGTAAGAAACAGTATTAATATTATCTTTAACTGTGAGAATAATTGTTAAATCCTATGTTTGGACTTTACAAAAGGTTCCTTCTCGTGGTTCAGAATGACATCACCCTTACTTGTGATGTAGTTAACATGTTTTTGGTTAAAACGAATTGATATATGTATTGTGCAATTTTTTTGACTAATTTATGAAACCAAATGATTTTATGTATATTTTTAAGTAGCATTGTTCAGTTTTGGACAAAAACAAATGATTTGATTAATGGTCTCCAGTACCGCTAAATAACAAAGACACGCTGATGCGCCAACGATCGGTCATCAGCGATAGAGACGAAGGGGAAGGCGATCTCGAAGGATTGGAAGAACCTCTTAGAGCCGTCAGAAGAAAGCAAAGTCGACAAGGTTAAAGTGCTGAACATGTCGTCATTATGTAGCACAATCTTTTCTATTTATCGCAGTTTTTCAAGCTTTCATATTATTATCATGTATGAGGATTGCCTCATGAAATTTATCAAAGAAATCAAATCATTCCATTCATTTCGTTGGAGAATCATTTTTTTTATGTGAATCAAGCTCTTATGATCAAATTGGTTCCATGATAACTCAACACAATTACATTTCAACCCACCTTTAAAAAGTCATTAAAATGGATGAAAAAGACACAAACCTAACCTATTTAACCTAGTTTTTGTTTCATCATTTTCATGACTTTATATCGCTTTTTAAAGGTGTGTTGAATTGTCATTGTGTTGATTTGTCCGGTTAGCGATCAAATCGGTTCCATGATGAAACAAACACTGAAGAAAAATTAAGAAAAGTTTGAATTGTTTATCTGAACTAGCCTTGCCTATTCTTTTATCGTGTTCCCTTTGTCACTGTTCTGTTTTACTCAACCCAATCAAATTAAATCAACTTCTGTAAATAAAGCTTTGATGAATTCTATGAAAAGTCTGTCCCGATTTTAAAGCAGATCTTTTGACGTAGGCTATTACAGCAAAAATGCAACTATAAAATATATAGCGTTTACATTACCACACTATTATTCACCTTATAACATTTATATTACCACTAACTTACTAGTTTCACAGCATTATCCATTCAAATGCTTCATTTACTTTACTACGCCCACATTTACAATTTTACACAGCTTTTATCCCAATACATTTCACATTTAGGTTATAAAGTTTTACTTAGCTTACATTAGCGTAATTAGAAAGTTTGATAATCAATGCTAGAACTATATGTATTATGCAAAAACATGTAAACATTTTTCAATCAAGTTTATTAGAGTTTTACACATTTTCTCTGCCCAACAAAGGTGAAGTGATCAACAGGCAAAAAAAAACTATACTTTTTGCTCTCAACTTCGCAGGAGAATGACATTTATGTTTAGTAATCTTTTAATGAAAAGGATTTATCTTGTATATATTTTTTTTGCCTAATAAATTTAGAAACTAAATACTAAGTCCCCATTGTTTCACAAAAATTCAAATGGAGCATTGTCATCAAATAGCCATTTAGTTTTTTTTTTTACATTTGAAAGGTCCCTGTTAAATGCTGATTCTTGGTGCGTTTCAGCTTTCTTTCAAATTGTAATAAGCTGACAAGCTTAACAGTATGATTGTTGTCCTCTTCTGCTGATCACAATCTGTTCAAAAGCTGAAACAGGCTTAGAAATGGCATTTAACGGAAACCTTCCAACTGTAAAAAAAATTAAATTACGAAGAATGGCCATTTGATGACAATGTTACATTTGAATTTCTGCTAAGCAACTGAGACTAAGAAATACAGTGTTAGTATTTCAGTTTGTATGATTAAATAAGTTTGATTTGGTAGAAAACTTAATCTAAATTACTAGAAAATAAATTGAAACTACTTTGAGAATAAACACCATGTACTTAGAGATTTTTCTGACAGTTTATTTTTATTTTATGAAGAGTAAATAATGGTTTCCTAATTAAATAAATACATCTTGTATTCAAACTATACATGATGTCTGGGGGTATAGTGCACAAACTTCAGATGGTGATTCTACGTGACAGTACAAGTAAAAAAGACAAATAACCTTTTTCGAAATTTCAATTCCCCCATTTCTCCAAAAAAGAAATTTCTTCACTTATTCCAATGAGGATTGGACATTCTTACGTTCCTTCTCATCTTTTCAAAATTCATGTGCTTGACTCCTCAGATTGTACATTCTGTGGTCTAGACTTTAATCATATATGTTTGATTGTCCCTATAAAACAATATCCTCTCTTCTCTCAGGCCTTATCTAAAATTTCCTCCCCTCCATTCAACATCTCATCTCTTCTAAGTCTGAATTTGACTCCAATCTTCGATATAATTTTGAAATTTGCCCATTTAAACAAAATAGATATATAAATTAACCTTTCCTCTCTCCATAATTTGAAATGATGGCATAAAACACCCTTGGAGGGTAAAAGCCAGAAACAATTGGAAAAAAAACCTATTAAGGTAGGTTTTAGGTACAAATATTATATTTAATATAAATATTATATTATGTTTCTAACTGACATATAATTATACAACTTACTAATGATATATTATATATATTCTGTAATTTTTTGATGAAATAAATAAATTAAAAAAAAAAAAAAAACTGTTAAATTGTTAGTATGGAAAAAAATAATAATCTTCTTTTGAAAAATATTTTTGTGTATGGAAAAAAACAACGTAGAAAAAAAGTTAATTTTCTTTTTTACTTCTACCATCATGTAGAATCACCTGCCGAAATTTATGCACTTTACCCTCGGACACCCTGTATAATATTCAATAATTTTAATAGAATTATCGTACACTTTAGAGTACCTAATATATTGAATGTATTCAAATAAGTATAAAAGGTAACTTAACATTACTTTCTATTTGATTTTAGTTGCAGTTGTATATTATGCTTTTTTTAACTATCAATTTATTTCTAAAATAATTATGATTTAGGTAAATATAATAATCTTACATATTTTTATAAATTAAATTTTCGACGTAAAAACCAAACATTATTAATCACAATAAGTATGTAACATGAACCCTGGGCGTAATTTCATCATTATTAAACAATCATTATTTTTTGTAAAATAAACCATCTTTTGGCATCTACTTTTAATCTTATTAATGATTTTTGATAATTTTGTGTTCATTTTTTTGTGCTACCTTAACCCCTGTGGTAATGTGATATAACATAAATATTCCTTTAATAATCTTAATCACTGAAAAAAACTCAATTAAATACCCAAATCACCAATATTTACATTAAAAAAATACTAGGTTCATTGAAAAATACACCAAAAACATAAGAGTTTACTATACTCAACAACTTTCTAGCAATTATTTATTTTAGTGAGAGTTTTCTAAATAGAATTTAGCAGAATTTAGGACAGGGTGTTTTACGGAATTTTAACAATTCATCAAATTTCAAAGTTCGGTGAAGGTTCTACTCAAGTTCTATTATTATATCATTATTGGCCAGTTGCTTCACAAAACTGAAATCACAAAAGAACTAACTTGAATAGAACCTTCGCAGAACTCGAAAATCAACTTTGAAATTTGACGAATTGTTCAAACTCTGTGAAAAAACCCGTCCTTAGAGTCTTTACTTCTGCTTTTAATTTGGTAGTTGTTAACTTAGTGAGATTTGAAACTTTTAGAACAAAATCTCAGGAGGTTGCTTTCACTTTGTCTTGTAAAATGGTCTTGTAAACAAGCAAGAACAAAAATATGAAAACAACCTGTTTACATTTTAATACAAAAGGTTGGTTTATTAAACTTTTGCATGCTGGGTTTGTTTACTTATTCAATCCAATGATGTGTCTGATTAATAGTTACCAATCGTTAATAAATAAATAAAAAAATTTGCATGGGCAGAAAGCGTTTGACGGTTTTTTTAATGATTTGTGATATTTTTTATATCTCATCCCATATGACGTCGATGTCTCAATTTTTTACTCTTTTCAACAATTTGACTGTCTCATTTTTAACAATTTGTCATTTATATCTCATGTTGTAACAATTTGTCATTTATATCTCATGTTGTAACAATTTGACATCTATGTCTTATTTATTAACAACTTTATTTCTCATCTTTTGACCAGTCTGCCAAATAAGTTATGTACTTTCTTCAAATATAACTGCCAAATGAATTATTTATTTAATAAATTCATGATTACAACCAAGAAACAGATCTCTAATACTATTATTGATTATTGCAGATACTGCCACATCAGAAGAGGGAAGTGTCGGTGAGGTTTCACTACAAATCGACCTGTTTACTCATCCTTCTACTGGGGAACATAAAGTCACCGTCAAAGGTAAAATATAACTTATTTCTATTCTATTAATTTTATCATAATCTACCTACTTAAATGAATAAAAAGCATTTACAATTCACAACTATTGAAGAAAATAATAAGCAGTTTGTTAAATACATTTTTAAAAAATTACCAGCTTATTGTTATTTATTAGCTGAGGACAGAATTTTAACAATTTATCAAATTTCAAAGTTAATATTCAAGTTCTGTGAAAGTACTATTCAAGTTCTGTTGCTATCCAAGTACTGTGAACAACATTCCCAGGTTACAAATAACCTGAAAATATTTGAAAATCTCCTACTACCACCACATTAAGTGGAAAATGTTGCTTGTGTCGTGATGGAGGACTTAACCAACCGTGGAATTGACCCAAGCGCGATGCCAACTCAGCCACTGACCGGTAATACTGATACTTGAATAGAACTTTCACAGGACTTGAATTTTACCTTTGAAATTTGACGAATTTTGTGAATCAACCTGTCCTCATGAATATGATGAAGTTTTCTATTCAATTTTCAGAATAACGAATATGTACTTGTCAGCAATTTAAATAAAATATAAACAAGTTACTAACATCACAACGTATCATTTTGTTCACCTTCACTTGACTTCTTTGATGTTTAACCCTTTGCACTCCTAATTTTTTTTTTAATTACCTACTACCAACTCCTTAATTAATTTACAAAAAAGGGATAAAAAGTGGCCTCAATAAAAAGTTAAACAAAAATTTTTAAAATATGTAATTTTTATTACTCTTTCTTTACAAAAAGAAATGTAAAACTATATTTTCACCTAATTACTGAGTATTATTTTCAAGACCGAACGACACATGTGCTTTCTCGGCCACGAAATATTTGCTACTAAAAACAGTAAAAACAAATGTAAATACACAAACAGAACAAAATATTATGTGATAACAAGTGAATAGGTATAATAATCCTTTGTTATGTGTTGGGAGAAATCCCTCAGCGCTTCCTATTGTTACGCAGGTAGACAGGCAAGTACCTACCTACTTACATGCGTCGCAACCAAATAACTGCGCAGTGCATTTACAAGGTTAAAAATAATACGATTTTAAAAATTATCTAAAAGGCGAAACTTGACGAGATATATGTATTTTGCGTATTCGGAATATTCAGAATGAGATATAAAGTGTTTAAAAGAAAAAAAAATACATTTGATAATTTAAATTATTTTTCGAAATTGCGTTACTATAATGTCGAGTATGACTCGACATAGGAGTTGGTGTAAGAAATATAATGTCGAGCCACACTCGACAAAGGAGTGGTATGAGTTAAAATGATTCTTTCCTGGTACCGTTTGGTGTACATAATACCTTTGTGCAGAGGGACTGGCTTAAACTTTCAGATGAGGAAACATACCTCGATGGTTAACTTATTAATATACACAACAGATGTCATCCTAAATTTGAGTCCCGTCTTTTTCGTTTGCTTGTGAAATATATAGTTCTTCCTTCCCGTATGATTACTGTATATATCGATCATGCTAGATATAATGAGTATAAGTAAATAAAATGAAATTTTAAATTATTTAATTTTTTCAATCTTGGACAAAATCTTCACGTGGAATCTAAATGAAAAATCTCAAATATATATATATCAATTAAAAATAGGCATTTTTTACATCACCCAAAAAAAGTAACCACAGTTTATAAATTTTAAATCGCTCTCCTGAAAGCTGTTGTTTTTTACTTGTACTCTTGCACGTGACAGACCACGTTATAAGCGCGCTATATTTTCTTGTCTTGGCCTATTTCAACATATCGTTCACAAATCATTCCCATTGGTAGTGTATATTTACATTGGGTTTGAAATTGACCAAGCCATGATGCGTATAGCGTAATGTGTCGCCTACCTTATGCTTAGCGCTATAAATATTATAAATACGATACAACAATGTAACTAGTTAATATATAAATGATATAATCATTTTATTACAGTGGTGGCGGCAAACGAACTCAAGTGGCAGATAGCCTCAGGAATGTTCCGGCCATTTGTGGAAGTGAATCTGATTGGACCTCACCTCGCCGATAAGAAGAGAAAGTTTGCTACCAAGTCCAAATCAAACAACTGGAGCCCCAAGTACAATGAGACCTTCCACTTGTAAGTACAATTTGTCCATTGAATGATTCTTTTATTTATTATTATTATTTTTATTTGATACATTTCCTGTACTGTGCCTTTAATTCTAACTAATCTACACGCGGATATGTTCAGAGAGGTGTACAATCCTAATCCCATAATTTATTTATTTTTCATAGTCTCCATAAAACGTTGTATCTACACCTATATAGGTATTATTACAGGGAAGATTACCAATTTACAAAAGGTACAGTAAATGAAATGGTAAAAAAAAATTATATTATGAACAAGTAGTAGCATTAACAAATAGAAGAAGTAAGTATATGTATGTATTGAGGATTTATAACAATACTAAAAATAACAATATCAAATAAACAAGCAAGAGGTGACATTATTGTTGTAAGTTACGTTGGTACAACTAGAAGTATCGAAACATGCGTCAAAAGATAGTTTCTGAACCGTCCTTAAGTGACGTTGAAAATATCTATGGTCAATGCAGCATCGTTAAGCAGTTAATTCGGTCTGTTGATTGGCGCATTCTGATAGGCAGAAGTTTTCACTTTCGGAGCGTAAACAACAACATGGGATCTCCCATGACCATATTTGTTAGGAACTTACAAGTTATTTTATTTGAGTACATAAAACAGGCATGGTGCCCAAAAATTTTTATACATGGATGTTTAAATACATAGTAATAACAAAAATAGTAACAAAATGAATTAGGTAAATATGCCTAAGTAAATGAAAAATAAGAATTGTTAAAGGATAAATACAAATAGGTTCATAAACGATTTGTTATTGTCACACCTCTACTGGTGAGACACTGATTTGGTAGGTACAATATTGCCTCTCTTTAAATAAAGGGCTGTATCACAATATCAGCTTGATATGATTAATGGTAAAACGTTTTTTTTAAGTGTTTAAATTGGTCATTAAAAATGTCTTATTTCATTATTAGAGCCATGTATAGTGTTATAATTTCCTAATGTTTGCGGTACAGGGGAGAAATATCCTGTATTTGTGTGGTAGGCTTTAACCTTTTGAACGCGTTAATTTGCTCCGTTTTATCTATACCCGTACGCGGTACATATTTTCAAATACCTATGCACGCAATTAAATGTCAAATTTTAGCATTCTGGCATGATTTATTGGACTATATAGACAGAACAGATTATTCTCCACAATATGAAAACAAATCCTCGTGTGTCAACACTCTTAGATGTTTATAAAAACACAAACATAAAATTTCATACAAAGACGTACCGTATCTTTTGAATGTGGTCTCGCCATTCACTCGGCGTGTGTGTACTTAGGCCACTGCGTTGATAGACACAAGTGGGACACCATGATCACTTATCATTCTTAGTTATGAAAAGTTGTGAATGACATACTAGTACTAACGCCATCCGTTGACAAAAATGTTAACTAAAAGGCGCGAAGAGGCGCACTTGACTATCGATCTTTTTTTATGAAATACAATTTTATTTTTGAGAAATTCTTGTAGATGTCAGCATCGTGATAGTTCTACGAATGTCCAAGTGAGCAAGAAATATATTTATGACGAAAGAGCGCTGGAATATCGACCGTCAAAGTTTCCGTATCAACTGTTGATACAGCCGCGTGTGAGTATAGACTTTTTGCCGTAACAACAGTTGATACGGCCGCGTGCAAAGAGTTAATATAGAAAATGTCTTGTCCTTGTTGATTTTCTTGATGGTATGTATGTTGATGTTAATTTGGGATAAAATGTTTGGTGTATCAACTGATGCATGTATAATTTTGTGTAGAAGCAATACATCAGAAAGTTTACGTCTGGCTGTCAGTGAGTGTAGTTTATAGTACAAAATTCGGTCATTATATTTTCCAAATTGACCAGATAAACCTTCACGATAAGCAATTACACGGGTTAGTTTTCTTTGTATGGATTCAATCCTATAATTATGAATCTCATAATTGGGAGACCAAATTGTTGATGCTTATTTGAGAATACTTTGCACAATTGATTTATATAATGTTAAAGTTGATTCTCCACTTTTAAAACAATTTGTGATTCTTAGCGTTAATCCTAATACTTGTGATGCACTTTTTGAAATTGTATCTACATGTTTATTGAAGCTAAGTGACGAGTCAAATGTCATGCCCAAGTCTTTCATTGAAGTTGTGTTTGGTAAAGGGACATTTTTAATGTGATATGTGTTTGAGAATTTATTAACGTTCTTTGTGAATGAAATTACGGCACATTTGGGTATGATTTGAGATTTTCACGGCCAAAAGTATGATAGTGTTTTATATTTGACTTGTGTAGTCAATCCCTCCGAAATACTTCATACCGGTTATCTACTAATTCCTGGTCACAAATAGATTCCTTTAACCATGTCTCTATTAGGCTTACTAGGACGTAGTCGTTGATAAGGATGTTTTCGTATATTTCATCAACTTTTGTCCTCATTTCCCTGATATTCATATACATATATGCAGTTAATCATTGTAGGATGTATAGTCGTTATAAATGCTGATTAGTAAATTACCAATCAGTTTTTTCTTCCAGTAATATGTTGGTCTGTGTGTATCGGACTGTTAACCTCTTTCAACATAGGTGGATTAAGTAAAGGTAGTTAATTATATCAATGGCATTGTTATTTATTTAGTTTATTTACATCTTTAGATGCCCATTAGGTTTTTACATACCTACATAGTTTATTATAAAGATTATAATTACTTAATAAGTAGTATTAACAATAACATAATAACCATGACATATATGCAAGCAATAATTATGCATGTACGGTACACACCAAACAAAAAAATAAGAATATACAATCTCGTAAGGTATAGAATATTTTAAGAGACAATATTTTTAAAAAAAAAAGGAAAGTAATGATGGTTATTATTATCAAATAGGATTGAAATTAATTTAAATGGCAACTAAATGCCTGTGTAAAATTTAAATATGTTTTAAATTTTACACAACTGATAAAAAAACATTTACCTTACATTAATGGTTGTTTATCAGTTGTGTAAAATTTAAAACACGTTTATTAGTAAGGTCCGAAATAAATTATAGAACTAAATTATTGAAATATGGATAACTTTACCAGAGGGAAGTATGAATCACAAAATTTTTGGTGCTCATCACTTTGTAGATGTCCTCAGTAGCATAATGGTGTACTTATCTGACTTTGTAGAAGACCTCAGTAATATAACGCTCTACTTATCTGACTTTGTGGTTGACCTCAGTATCATAACAGTCTTCTTATCTGACTCTGATGGAAGGTTGTGGAATCGGTTCCCATCTAATGATGTCACAAGACACTTTGAAACTTATATTAAAGACTACTAACACAAAAGTCTGCCATAAAATGTATGGATTAACGTCAATTGGTAACATGTTCTTATAATAGTAACATTGAAGATTTATTTAATGATTTTCATGAATATTTTCAGCATGATTGGAGGAGAAGAACAACTCAGTCTCTTCGAACTTCACATCTGCGTGAAGGATTACTGCTTTGCCCGAGAGGATAGACTGGTTGGTGTTGCTGTGATGCAACTGAAGGACATAGAAGATCAGGTAAGAACTTGCTTTGATACCTCATATTTCATCAGATAACTTTTGACATATTTTCTGTAACATACATAGAGGTATGGTATCAATTTGAATAGCAAAAACAGAATAATTTGAAGACAATCATCAGCCTTTCTCGAAACTAAAAATAAGCTTCTGTTTTTACAGGGGGCGATTCGTTCCACTGTGTAAACAATGCAACACATAATGTTTAGGATAATGGAAGATAGGTTTTATTGCATGAAAATCACTCCAGGATGTCTAAAATAAAACACATTATTGTTTATTTGTACACTTTTATTGGGTAGTGTTGGGTAGGTTAAATAACAAAAGACCTTATATTACAGAAGTGCCTGTAATGTGATAATTGTTTGATTTCAGGGATCATGCGCATGTTGGATGTCGCTGGGCAGTCGAATTCAAATGGACGAGACGGGATGGACCATCCTGCGCATCCTCTCCCAGCGCAACAACGATGAGGTGGCCAAGGAATTTGTCAAGCTTAAGTCTGACATCCGCACGGAGAACCCCACCCCTAACCCTTGAACTGTCCCCGAAGACACCACCAGCCAGGTGTTCCAATAACCACGCACAAGCCGATGAAAGGACGAAGGGGATCCCAAACAGAAGGAATCCAGAGGTTTGAGCTCAAATGAATTGGCAGTTCCCCAATCATTGGATGACGGTTCAGCAATCGGGTTGACTATAAACCCGCCTTGTTTTGTCTGTCCCATCCTGTCGACAATGATAAAGAGAAGTCTGCGTCTCCGTGAGGCGTGGGATTTGACTTTATTTTCTTCGTTCCAAGCTCATTGTGTGGCAAATTCATCGGTATCGTAAATAAAATTACCGCAATTTAATCATTGCTTCTTTGCCACAAAATAATTTTAAAATGTCATGTAAATTAGCGTAAGTTGTAATATATCACATGTGTTGAATGCGTGTGTAGAAGAATACGATGTTTTGTTATAAAGTAATTGGCGGTATCTGATGGCACCAGGACATGTAACTCTCTCTTTGGATTGATTGCATTACACGTATTTGGTTTTGCAATCACGATGGCGGTCGTCCCATCAGATTGTTAAGCTCAGCACAAAATGTGAATCTTCACTGTGCACTGAACTGAATTTTTTTAAGAAAATATTATTATTATTCAAGTTTATTTGTCTAATCTATATATAGCTAATGCCTTTTATTACATAAAGTTTTTAAAAGTGTAGACAAAAATTTTATGTACACATTCCGTGGCGGTGCATTTTTATATTTTGTCTCACTGTAGAATTTTTGCTCTTTTTTAAATATTAATACATGACAATATTAAAATGTTCTGGTTATTATTGGGTATAATTTAAGAATCATCGTGACTGATGTATGTAAAACGTAAATACGTACTGCGGTTACACTTAACAAAGGTGGAAAACTAGAACTAAGCTTAAATGTAATTTTTCTAACATAACTTAACTTATCATTCAAATTGAATCATCCAACTTGTTCATATCTGTTGCTAATACATTCTCAATTCACAAATTCCCTTTCGTGAGATGTTCTATTAGTTTTCCATCTCTGTTGAGTTTTAGTATCAGATCAATCAATTGAAAATGATTTTCTCAGTTCATTATAAATTTTTATTATTATCTATACCTACATTAAGTTTTCAGTTAGCTATTTTTAAACAACATTATAAAATAATATTATCATCACACATTAAGCACAAAATTCAGGTTCAATATATTTTACTACTTGTTTCTTGAACAAAGTTTTGTTAACTTTGAGTCTTTAATTCCTTGTTTTGGTTTCAACAGCATTGCATTTGAAGACAAAACATCCTCATAAAAATAGCCAACACAATAGTAAAAATTTCAATGTTACCTCAACAAAATGGCATAGTATTTTGACTCAACAATATTTTGTTACTGTTTTTGTCAGAACAAGATGTTGTCAAGTCACCATTTTTGTTTTTACATATTTACTGGGAGCTCTTAGACAAACTTTTCAGAGTTCTCCTTCCAAGTAGTTTATTTAATTCAGCATACTTATGTGAATTTTATACTTAGGTACAATAATAATCATTGTCACTGCCAAATGTGTCGACACCTATTGAATTTTTTTAAATTGCACTACCAATACCACCAAAAAGTTTACAAAAGTTGGTTCAAGAAATAAGAATGATTAGAATTAAGAGTAAGCAATTTTGCAATGTATAGACAATTCATAATTTTAAGTACAAGTCTTTATTTATATTATTAATTATTTTATCTTTAAAATTTAATATTAAACTTTTTTAATACAGGCAAAACATTTTCAAAACTAAAACAAAACAGACTGTTGTAAAGTAATGCATTTTAGTTTGAAAATAAAATTGTGTAGAATGGCAAATGATTTTTGATTTAACTAAAAATATATAATATATACTTCATAAATTTTAATTGTTGTCATGTTTTTTAATGTTATTGCAGTTACAATTTTAATAATATGAATAACCTTCTTTGAATAATTCTAGTATTGTTGGTTTTATTTTGCTCCTTACTACTTTTTATAAAGCAACCATTAACACTATAAAACATATAGACACGTTTTAGAGATCTGAAAGTGGCAAGTAAAAGATACAGTAATTGTTATACTTTCAAATTCGTAGTTTTAGTTTTTAATACTAAACTGTCAAGTGTCACGTAGGGTTGTGTGCTATCTCTAACCAAATTGCGTAAATGAGTGCCATAATACCTTCATGTATGATGGGAAAGTGTTTCCATTACACTGCAAACACTAGTAAAAGCCAAGAATAACGTTTCATTTGAAAATACAATAATGACTTATTATAATTTACACAATTATTTCGGTTGTTTCCCAAAGATTTTAAGTGCCATTAGAGAAAGTGAGGTAGCGAACGTATCAACACATAAGTAAAAGAAGAACAGCCTACTGATAGTAGGTCGTGTTCCGTGTTCATCTTGGTGTAAACGAGTGAGCGCACGGTCATCACATTCTCACCCGTGATGTAGGATGTACTATTCAACGCAATTGTTTTATTACGAAAACACCGGCAGGTCCTATATAACTATTTTGTTCATACCCACATATTCTTTGAATGTCTATCTTTGTCATCACGAACATCGTTTGAATTAAGAGTTTACTGCTACTTGCCACATTTTGTGAGACAATAACATGTCTAGATGTATTATAATGTCATTGAAAGCAACTCTTTCCTTTGTGTTTTCAACAAAATTATTTAATGTGTTTTGGTTGAAACTAAGTAACTAGTTTTCAATGAAATTCAAAAAAACTAATAATACATACAGGTCTGTTAGAAGAATCTGCATATCATATAGTTTAGCTTTATCACTGCGGAAAGATGAATAAAATTCTAGGTATAAAATTTTTAGAGTGGTTTTAGTAAAAATCTTGAAATTTTGGAAATGTCATAGACAAACTTTGATTTCTTCAATCACAATTTGAAATGTTTATCGATAACTTTGATTTATTGAATCGCAAATTACAAACATCAAAAAAAAAATTATTACTGGAGTGTCATCTCAAAAATTAGTTAATTCTGTTTGCCACATTTCTGTCTGGTGATATTTAAAATGGATCATGCTTATTCATGTGTTGTTCCTGTCTTCTGGGTTCTTGTCTTTATGGACAGTAGTTCTAACAATGGACACTGACTGTGTTCCAAAATGTTGCCACTTTGGAAATATTCCACGCAATGTATAAGAGTATATTGCTTTTACATGTATCTTCCAGTATACAACTTTACTGAAATATGTATTCCAATTTCTCATTGTTTTTCTACTACGTGTTTAGTGTATCATGTTCTCATTCTGTTATCCTTTTGACATATATTTGGTATTAGTATAATAATATATTATTGTATCGAGGCTTAGGATAAATATTAGCTAGATAATAAAATGAAATCCGTTATATATCATCAATTTAATTGTTAAACTTAGAGATAAATTCACTAATGAATTATTCATTACTTATATTGGCAATCAGGCTGTTTGTACATAAGATTTCATTTCTGTGATTTGATATTATTTTTGCATACTTGTAGTGTGTCTAAACTAATCTACTGTAACTCCCTGTGTACCCAAAGTATTTGGTTAACTTGATGTTGTCAAAATATGGAATTTGGAATATTCAATTTAAGCTCTCTTATAATCTCATGTCTATAGACCCGCTTCAGTTTGGAATGTGGCTTCATTCAAAGTGATTTTCATTACAAGTATGCTGTTGTGTAAAAAATCTTTGCAATAATTATAAAGTTATCTTGTGTTTGGCGTGCGGTCCACAAAATAAACAAAGTTCATACATAGCTTGTTTAGCCAACGCTGGGAGAATTGATGTTTACCCATAACTATTTTTATGAGACTTAAATAGCTGATGATTGATGTAAACTAATATTCAAATATCCTTCTCGTGTATCTGTATCCGTTTGAATACTAAAATAACATAACTTATTAACTCGCAACTAGTAAAAAGATCGGCAGGAATTAATAAAATTTCATTGAAACTTCCATTACCAAGAAACAGTCATCAACTTTGCATTCAGATCTTCTCATATTCATCTTGGCAAACTGATGAACTCCTTTGGTGGAATTACATGTATTATTTTACCTAGAGTTAAGTGTAAGATATTGATTGTTGTACAGTGAATATTAATAATACACAAATACTGTTTAATTCCAAATATACATAAGTTTTTAACAATATAAATAATTGATTAACATATTTTAATTAAATCCTCCTTGGTATTTAAATCTCCTATAATTATCGCAAATATTACAATATATTATGGCATTCCAATGTGTATCACAAATTATTTAATGTTATGAAATTTTAAATTCCTAATAACATGATTAATAAATGTACACCATGTCTGTTGTGCATACCAGTGTAAAAAGGGTTCGGCCAAAGTTGTCACGTGGCTTATGTTCTCTAGGACCAAATGCAACACTTTTTTGTTTATTGCCTCTTCTCTGTACTTCCTCATTTTCTCAGTATAAAATAATCATGATGTTTAAAACTCTCATTCATTTCCACTAATCAAAAAAAACATTGTTCTATTAACTTTAAAATGAAAATTCTACAATTCACTTTTCACAGGTTCACTTTATGTTGAAAACAGTTCAGATGCAATAAATAAAAATGACTGCTGTTACCGACTTGTGGTTTTTCTAACAATAAAATTGTATTAACTTGTAGAAAAAAACATTCACCTGCATAGTAAACATTTCAATAAATTGTTCTTTGAACTTCTCCTGTGTGGTACTCGACCATCAATTACTATCCCACCATACTTCGTTCAATCACAACAAAAATTTACTTCAATGAAGATATATGTATTGCATTATCGAAACATTGAAATAAATATGGTTGAACGCGATGCTCGTTATATTCTACGTTTTCATAGATGGCGTTAATTAATTTATGCTTTACAATATTAAGACAAATTATTTGTTTGCGCCCGTACATTCCCAATATGAATATGAATAACAGTTTTGTCCGTAAAAAAATCAATTCCTTCAAGAAAGGCATACAAATAAAATATTGAATTGAAAAATCGGCACAAAATTGTATTTGTATGCCTTTCCCGAAACAATTGAGTTTTTAAACGAACAAAACTATTTATACATATTCATATTGCGTAAATTATTTGTTTCAATATTGTGAAGCAATTCCTCGCAAAAAGCGTATTTTAAAACATACATTTTTAACACATAGAATATAACGAGTCACGTCATACCTTAAATACAAGAGTTAGAAGCAAAATTTGAAAGTATAGGTGGATGGTCCTGTGCAGTGGGAATTTATTGGTTTACGCGACTCAGTGAAACAAGGTCGTGGTGGGTCTCTACAGAACATAGATCATATCACGTTATTAGTATATTCTTAGGACACCTCTCAGAGGACCAAAGTCTCTATGAAGAGTTGAAACTACTTTATACATAAATATATAGAAGGGAGAAAGAGAGAGAGGGAAAACAAAAATTGTATTAAGATTCTTTAAAAAAAGCTAAATGTTATGTCTTTAAATTGTATTATTATAACACAAGAATGGTTAGTTATGTTTTGACTGTTAACCCCAATGATATATCTACGTTATTGTGTAAATGAAACATTTCGTCCATGTTTGTAAACCGTAAACTTTTGGTCTTTCCAAAGCATTTGTTTAGATTGATTAATTGATTGGTTGAAAGAGCTTCGCCAGCCCGGTCCGCGAAGAAGTATCAGTAGAGACGTTTGTTTTGTTGTTTTGTTTGCGCACATAGGTTTTGTAAGATCCCCCAAACACTATTTCTAAAGAAAACACCCTGACAATACAACAAACTAATGATATGATGTAGTCTTGCGATGTATGTCATTCTCTGTTTATTGTTTCTTTTTTAACTGTTTACATGCATATTATGGATCGTAGAATTTTTATGGAAAATAAAATACAAATACTTCATAATTTTATTTGTTGTCATTATTCATTCACCAGTATTCATATTGTTTTTTGGCTAGTTATTCTATGAATAGTTTATAATATTCAAATCTTTAAAACACCTAAATATTTCCTGTTGTCAAGGGTTAAAAAAGAAAGACAAATTTAAGTATTTGTAAATACTTTTAGCTCAAATTTAATTTGACTAAAATATTTAACTTAATAATTATTAATATTTTAAATTCACTGCAAAATTAAAAAAAAAAACAAAAAAAAAACAAAACAAAACTCATGAATATACTTATATATTGATAGGACTACTAATACAATCCATTGAAGATTTAATAAAAACTAACATTTATTGCCAAAACATATGAATTAAATGTTTCTTACTTAAACTATCACAAATAATAATGTATTGCATGATGTAGCATTCATTTCAAATGGTAAGTTGCTTCATCCCCAAGGGATGTTCATATGAGGGCCCTTCAAAAAGAAATAGCCAGTTTGGTCAAAGTAAAGCCTTTATAATTTAGAATATCGTGGAAGCATACGTTAGCCATTGTCATCACTAATGTTATGATGGTAGATATAAATAAAGATTATTATGTTCAGTGAATATAAGAAAATTCAAATTGACCAAGTACTTACTACGTATGTTGAAATAAACTTGTGAAAATAATTTTATTGTAACTGTGATACTTGATTTGTTGTACTGCCTGTAAATATATGCCATGAACGTTTGTGTTATCACTTTATTCTCTTAGTCGCACCGTTTCCTATACCAACATCGGCAGGTGCTTTGGTGCTCGTCAGATATGTTCTTCAAAAGCACATACTTGACAAGAACCTAACACTTACACCTCTCTTCTTTCTACAGTTTAACTGATTAACTGATTTAGACATGTTTCGTTTTGTGACATTTTCAGACACCAACACCAATTCAATTCTTCCAAATGTACCATTTCTTGAAGTTTGGATAAAACTTCCTGCCATCGTTTTAAAGAATGTTAAATGTAAAAAAAGTATTAAATGAGTCCCCAGTACATTAGTTACTCTCATAAGCAGGGTACTCACCTAGAGTGTAGCATGTAATGTATCTGATACTGTATCAATCTGCAAGTGGGTACGGCTCGTCCACGGTAACCGCGTATCCAGCTACGACCTCCCGGATCCGCCTTTAGTGCTCGCAGTGAAACAGTGGTCACTGCGAGCACACTGCGCTCCACGCGCGAGCGGCTCGCAGTAGACTCATGCCTACGTACTAACTTGATACAGTATCAGATACGTTACAGGTTACACGGTTAGGTGAGTACCCTGCTTTATGTATGTAAATGATAATTAAGCATTTCAATAAGATTAATAAATTGTGGAGTCTGAGCAATGGGCCGCACATAAAATTAACGACAATTTGTTAAGTTTTAGTATAAAGTAAATATACATCAGATAAAATCACTAATTTTTACAGAAAATTTATTAAAAATTACTGAAAACTCTATACTTTTACCAAAAACTTTATTTAAAGTTGGAGAAACAACAATACACACATATTTGATTTACCTAATTTGTAGAAATACTTATCTTTTCATTTAAATAATGAAGAAGAGTGTCTGTGGCAGGCGGCATGCATTTGATTTGGACAATGCCAGGGACTTCAGCTAGTTAATAATAGAAATGAAAACTAGTTGTGAATTCTAAACAATTAAATTATTACAAGGAAAACTGGGAAGATTTGATTGTTTTTAATGTCAAAGTCGAGTTGTTCCATCTCATGAACGTTTACCAATGATCTGAAGATGTCAAACGATATCAGTACCCGTCATATTGTGGAAAATGTCACTTAAAATTTTTGGTAATTATTCAGGAAAGCTGGCCGATTTGATTTACCTTAATTACTATAAAAGGAAACCGTCTGCATTTTGGAAATTTTTAATTACTTAAAAAAAAAATGCTTTCGTTGTATGGGAGACAGCCAAAATGATTTCTGTTGATGAAGTTTTCTTATGTTGATATTCTTGATACCATATGAGTGGTTTGAAGAGACGTTATTACCATTTAGTCTATGGAAATTATATAGGTACTATTTCGGCCGAACTCTGAAAATAAAATAAAGGTATTTAAGAATGTTTCATAAATAAAGAATATATTTTTAAAAAGGTTAGGTTATTATAGGATAGGTTAGGTTAAATAAAATAATAATAATACCTACATAAATAATTTATGCTCTTTAGGTAGGCACTATTTTGGCGTAATATCAAATAACATTATTTATATTTATTTATTTAACGCCCAGAGGGCTTTTACATGTAGGTGGTACAATTTTAATGACAGTTTCTATATACATATATATTTTTTTTAATTTATGTTATTCAATTGTCTCTAGCCGTTTGTTTTGTTTCTGTTTACAATTAATTATTCAAAATAATTCACTGATCGGCGAGACGTGCGATAAATATATGATGTCGTGTAATTTGTTGGGGTTTTTGGTATATTGGGTTGTCGGAAGTGATTAGAAAGAACGTGGTGTTATTAGAATGACTGTGAAGTCACGACATAATCCAGCGGGAAAAATGTGCAAACGTTTGTAGTTTCGCCAATATTTTATATAGATGTCGAAAAACTACAAGTAAGTGCCGGTCACAGACAAATCAAGACGTCCAACTTAATGCGGATGATTCTGATTAAACATTTTTTACAACGTACCTATTGTTTCAATTTCTAACTTAAAATATTTTTACAACATATTGCTTTATAATGGCGATGAAAACCAATATGATGCTAGCGCAACAGTAAAACTCTCGAGTAATTCTGATTAAAATCTTAATTTTACATTTTTCGTTTCAATTGTGTTCTTTATACTGGCTAGTAGAGTAAAAAAATCTTTGCTTCATGTCGCTAATATTGTAAACAAAATTGGATAGAATGATGTAGCCAATTATGCAGAATCAGTAATACCAATTGACAGAAATTATTTGAAATAGATGTCATCTCATGCGACGACAGTGAATTTTCATTTTACATAATAAAAAATTAGAATGTTAAAATTTCCCAAATAGAGATAGAGAAGCTTCTTTTTATGGTAGATAATTAAAGTGAATAAACATGTTTTATTTTTTTTTTAAATCGTATTAAGCGTGGCCAGCGATCCCGAATAATTACGTTTTTGGTTTTTTGGTCTTGTTTCTTTGATTCCGTCTAATTAATCTTTCGTATTATAATTATTTATTAATCTATTACCTATTTTATGGAATATACTTTTCTACAATCGGTGGTTTCCTTTGGATTTCAAAGACAACCAATTTACTAAGCAAAAGTATTTTTTACCATGTAAATGATAGCACTCTCTATTTGTGTTTTGATTGGCGTTATGTGTTCTTCTTTCTTTTAATGGGACATTCTTACTATTTTTACACTGTTGAAATACAAATATATTAAGGCGATGCCATCCGTAGTAATGCAAAATCATGTGTTTTTGGTTTGAAAGTTTGGTCGCCTAGAAATGTTTCAGATGCTTTAATTAAACACTGCGAGTAGAATACATCTTGGCCTTTGAAATATTCGAGTATTTTTTAGGTAAGTCTTTTTATAAGCCCAGAAAAAAATAAGGTATAAGGCCTATGAAAACTGCTTTAAAGTTCAAAATCTCCTCCTTACGAACCCATTTTCGGTTATAATTTTATTGTATAATGTGGCAAGTTAAGTTATTTATAAAATGATCTGAAAAAAATTAAATATTTATGCCTGAACATCCACAAAATAAAATAAAAGGCACTTTTTGGCCATGTTTTTTTCTTGCATATCAAAATAGGCGGATGGTGTTAAGCAGGAATTTAAACCTTATCGCCATCAAGTGGGTATCTAGGGTTGTTATTGATAGCGGCTCAATTTAAAATATTACACGACGTAGTGCATCGCCTTAAGGTTAAACGCAACGCTCGTTGTATTCTACGTGTTCACAGATGGCGTTAATTAATTAATTTTGTTTAAATACGCTTTTGCAAGGTATTGCTTTAGAATATTAAGACAAATCATTTGTTTGCGCCCATACGGGCGCAATACATTTTACCTTACATTTTATTTAATTTTACCGATGATTCAATCCAATATTGTATTTGTATGCCTTTCTCGATAGAATTGAGTTTTTATATGGACAAAACTATTTATTCATATTGCGTATATGAGGGCGCAAACAAATAATTTGTCTTAATACTGTAAAGCAATACCTTGCAAAAGCGTATTTAAACAAAATTAATTAATTAACGCTATCTGCGAACACGTAGAATACAACGAGTGTTGCGTTCCTTAACATGTCAAAATTAGATAGGAGAATACTCGATGCATGCGTACTTTCCAAAACTATGCGTTGTGGAAAATCGTTACAATGGTAAACAGACCATCAAGTAAACAGCTATCCAAAAATGTTTGAAAAAGCAGGGGAAAAATAAAAAATAATATCTCAGCGAACTGCTCTGCTGTGAGCCGTGATAACATAAATAAACCCGCGACATCTATTAAGGCGAAGCTGCCAAATCACTATTTTTATTAAAATTATTTACAAAATAAATAAAAACCAGTTTTGTGCTTGAAATCGAACGTTTCTAGACTCCGTTTGTCTAGCGATTTAAATGCCTATTACCTACCTACAATATAAGATATACCAGGAATATGGAATATAAATTTTTGGCTTGTAGCTTCCTCTTAAACGATCTTTCTTTTTACCAAGATGTTGTCCATAATATATCCATCCATAAATAATCCTGCATCCATAAATGAACCACTCACTAGATCAATATCTTCGGGTTTTTAGTACTGAGCCCATGGGTCCTAATGTTTGCCATAGATAAAAGTCTGTAACTGAAAAATATACGTCACTACTACACTTACTCACCATCGACTAGGATAGAAACTATAAAAAAGGCGTAACCATAGACAATATAATTCTCATTCGAAGCCAATCCCATTCACTAGCCTAAAATTTTGTTCTGAGATGAACAATCAACCTGTCGTAAAAATAAACTAAAATGACTTAAAATCCTTTAAATAAAGGAAGAACATTTATAAGATTATCAAATTTGAAATGTTTTTTTACGACAATAACGAATTTTGATATTTCTCTGCTTTTAACAGAAAAATGAAAAACACAGAAGATTTTTGTATTTCGTAATAAATTCTAATCTATCAATCCGTATTGACCATTTGCGAAAAAGACTAGGGTACTCGGAAACCGGTGTCGAATCGATGTATTGTCCGTACATCCTTTCACATCGCACTTAACATTTTTTGACATTTTCATGTTTTGACAGCGGCCTATAAACATGCATGAAGTTCGCACTGGTTTGTGGAAAATATACGTCACAGATACACAGCCATAGAGATTTACCGTGTCTTTTTTTCTGACCCACTCTTTTCTCGGAGTTATACACCCCTGCCTGCATCCATGAGCAAAAAAAAAACCTTTCACTAGATCTAGATCGATATCTTCGGGCTTTTTGTATGGAAAAAGTGTGTACACTAGGGTGGAGTGACGTTGTATGGGACTTTTTTTTTTAAAGATGCCAGTACTGTAATAGCAAAATAAAGTTGCCTTTATATAACACCTCTTTCGTCTAAAAAAATCAACTCGATCGAAACATTCCTTTATTCAACAACCAGCACATTTATATTTAGAAAAAAATTGTATGAAAAAAGTCGCTGAAAACTCTGCCAAGCATAATAAACAAGCGATATTCATAGCAAAAATACAATTTTATTAGGGGTTTTATAGCTAATAAGGTGCATAACACATGTGAAAATAAAAATAAAATTACCATAGTATCAAGGCGGGGTCTATTTTTGGTTTTTTTAAGAGGATTATTGTTTTTTTATTGATTTTTTCGTGTTTTTGAGAAACATGTTTTTTTATTAAATAAAATACTTTAACAAAGAGAATTTATTTAAACATTATCGAAGTTTTATAATATTTATCGTGTTTTGAAATGAGATTTGGTGTGAAATTCGGGCATTTTTTTTTTTCTTATTATTTCTGGCTTTCACCCTTCAAGGGTGTTCTTGGCCATCATTTAAAATTATTGAGAAATGAAAGGTGAATTTAAATATTAATTTTATTTAAATGGGCAAATTTCAAAATTATAATGAAAATTGGAGTCGAGTTCAGACTTAGAAGAGATGAGATGTTGAATGGAGGGGAGGCAATTTTAGATAAGGCTTGATAGAAGAGAGGATATTTGTTTAGAGAGGGACAACCAAAAAATATGTGATCTAAAGTTCCCACTTCTAGACCACAGAATGTACAATCTGGGGAGTCAAGGACGTGAATTTTAAAAAGATGGGAAGGAACGGAACAATGTCCGATTCTCATTCGAATGAGTGAAGAAATTTCTTTTTTGGAAAAATGAGGGAATTGCTGAAACCACGGTTTTGATGGAATAGTCCTTTGTATTGAGGCATAGCAGGCTCCCTTGGATTGACTAGCAATGTGCCAATACTCCGACCAAACATTGCGGGATCTATCTTTGATGATGGAAAAAATGTCAGATAGGGGAATGTGGTTTACGAGGGTAACAACAGGGTTGGACGCTCCTTGTTTTGCCAAGGCATCCGCAATATCATTACCCATGATACCAACATGTCCAGGAATCCAAATCAGAGTTACAGTTTTACCAGAGCTTTGAATGGAGGCTATCATCTCTCGAATAAGGCATACAAAGTGATCATCAGGATGAAGAAGAGGACTGGATTTAAGTTTTTGGAGGGAACTGAGGGAGTCAGAGAGAACGAGGGAATGTTCAAAATTATTTTTTATTATATATTTGAGAGATTCTATTATTGCAATACACTCGGCTGAAAATATTGAAAATTGATTTGAAATTGAATGAAATATTCTGTCATTAGAATTATTGTGGTAAACGTTAATACCTATACCACAGTTAGGAGAATCGGGAGATTTGGATCCATCAGTAAATAGAAGAGAAAAGTTGGGCCATTTAGATGAAATAATGTCATTGAACATATTATTGACAGTTCGGGCCGGGAGATTGGAATGACTTTTAAAGATTCCGATCCCTTCTATTATTGTTGGGGATAGGGTGACGTGACTATATTTTAATTTGTATAAGGGAAGTAGATCATTTTGGATGATGTGAAGCTCTGAGAGAGACTTAAAATTTTTACAGATGTCAGGAAGAGGTTTAGTTGAAGCTCTGATTGTAGATGAATGGGTTGAGTCAATGAACAACGAGACGCTGGGGATAACCTGATGACATTTAGAATTTAAACATTTCAGAACAAATTTGTCAGCAAATAGTTGACGCCTTAAATAAAGAGGAGGATCAGAACATTCTACCTGAAGGGAATTGATGGGTGACGATTGCATCGCTCCAGTTATAATTCGCAAAGATTTAGATTGAATTTTGTCTAATTTATCAAGTACATTTTTTGAGGCAGTACTAAAAAGTGGGCAGGCATAGTCAAGATGGCTTCGAATAAGTGCGTTGTAAAGCAACTTAATGCAAGTAGGGTGAGCACCCCACCAAACGCCAGATAATGATCTGATGATATTTAAATTTTTTTCGCATTTAGTAACTAAATTATTAATATGGGACGACCATTTAAGTTTCCTATCAAATGTTACTCCCAAAAATTTTACTTCAGAAGCGTTGGGGATTGGAGAATTTTTAAATAAAATTTGAACGGGGGGGTTTTTATGGCGGTTTGAGAAGGTGACACACTGAGTCTTTTGGATTGAAAGTTCAAGACCATTTAACGTGAGCCATGTGCAAAAAGCATTCATGGCTTCGTTAAGATATTTGACGGCGAGAGGGATGATTTTGGATGATAAGAAGAAAGCTATGTCATCTGCGAACTCAATAACTTTTACTTGTGGGGGAATAGCGACATGCATATCATATGTGTATATATTATACAGTAAGGGGGACAATACATCGCCTTGTGGTAAACCCTTCCAAATAGACCTACTTTGAGGAAAAATATCTGGAAGTTCAATGAAAATTTTTCTATCTAGAAATAGATTAATAATAGATTGGACAAACATGGGGGGAAGGCCAAGGCCTAGAAGTTTTTTTTTCAAGATTGGGATGGAAACATTGTCAAAGGCGCCTTCTATATCTATAAAGACGGCAAGACAAACTTCCTGTTTAGAAATTGATAAATTAATATCAGTACTGATGATGGCAAGGTTATCTTGAGTGGATTTTTTTTTCCTAAATCCAAATTGAGATGGAGAGAGAAGCTGTTTACTCTCGACGAAAAATTCTAATCGGTTTTTAATTAATTTTTCATAAAGTTTACTGAGGGTGGATGAAAGAGCGATTGGCCTGTAGTTGGATCCAGAATTTGGTGATTTGTTTGTTTTTAAAATAGGGATGATTATTTGACAACTCCAGTCATCAGGCATTATACCAGTCTGGAAGATTTTATTTAAGATGCTCAAGAAGTGGTTTAGAACATTATCATTACTATTTTTGATTATGCTGTAAGGTATACCATCTCTGCCTGGAGATGAGTCCTTGACTGTTGATAAACAATTTTTTAGCTCAATTAAGGTGAATGGAGAGTCTAGCCAATGATTAGACATAGGAGTATTATAGATGGGCGTTATTTCATCTAAGTTAGGTACAGAAGGGGGGGCAATTTTGTCCAAAAATTCATCGATCCATTTAGAATGAGACGCTCGAGGAGATGGTGAACTGGAGGAGGATCTAAATCTTCGGATCATAGACCAAACTTCCGAAATTGGAGTGTTCGGAGATACTGAACTGCAGAAGTTGTACCACCCGGATCTTTTTTTTGACCTCAATACCCTTTTGGCATTGGATTCAGCATTTTTGTATATAAGATAGTTCTCCATAGTCATATTGTAACGATAGGAAAGAGATTTAGCTTTCCGAATTCTTACTACTTTGGAACATTCCTCATCCCACCAGGGAGTTGGAGGGAGTTTTTTGAGAGATTTAGTTTTAGGGGGAGGATTTGATTTATTTATTGCAGTTATGAGCATTGATTTGAAGTTATTATAATCATCTTTGACGGAAAATATATCGGTGGCGGGTGAATTTAATAGGAACTTGTCCATATGAGAGTTAAATTCATCCCATTTGGTGTGTTTCGTTTTAATTTTTGTTGAAATATGAGACTTGTCTGATTGGAAAGAAGTTTGATAAGTAATGGTGATCGGGAAATGATCACTGGAGCAAGGGTCGGGGGACACCACCCACGAGGAGAGAGAAGCCAGACTAGTAGAACATATCGATAGATCCACTGCACTGGGGTTTGTGCTGGGGCGTGAGATCCTAGTAGGAGATCCGTCATTCAAAAGGAAAAGGTTGGATTGATCTAGGAAATCCATCACACTTCGACCATCTCGGTCGGAGAAAGCAGAACCCCAGACGGGGGAATGGGCATTAAAATCGCCTAATATAAAGAAAGGAGGGCTTAGTTGACTTACAATTTGCAACCAGGTTTGTTTATTGAAGTGGGCTGTTGGGGGAAGATAGACTGAAATAAAGGATGTGTCCTTTATTTTAGCTGCAACCATTTGGAAGTCAGCATTGGGGGGTTTGATATTATTTATTGGGGAAAATGATATGGATTTTTTAATAAAAAGGGCAGCACCGCCACCCGAACCTTCCGGGCGGTCGTCGCGGAGACAGGAATACCCTCCCACATTAAAGTGGGTGGATGGAGTAAACCAAGTCTCCGAGATAGCAGCCAAAGAAATAAAGTTGGAATTTAATAGGTTAAGGAGATCAGATTTGTTAGAAATAGCACTTCGGCTATTCCACTGAAGTATTCTGACATCCTGAAGAGTCATTTTGAATAAATGATTTTAATGTGGAAATAATAGTAGCAGCGTTGGACGGTAGATTAGTTTGAGAAGAAATAAGCTCAATTAGAAGCATAATAAGAGTTTGGATAAATGAAGAATTGTCTTGGGAGAGTTTTACAGAAAGTTTAAGAGAGTTCATTGAGGACGGATTATAATTATTTGCACACCCATTTGTGGCATTTGAAAGAGGTGAACCATTGGGATTTAAGAGCAGTGAGTTGTGTTGTTGCTGATCGTATCCAGGAGCCGGTTTAGAGATAGCGTTTTTGTATGTGAATTTAGTTGAACGAGAAGAAGTTGTTGTAGTGGAGGGAAGAGGGTTGGATGAGGAGTTGCTGGAAAAAGCCTCAGCAAATGATTTTTTGACAGGCGGGAATAGTTTAGAAGCCTGCAGAAAAGACAAGTTCTGAGAGGCCATAGAAATTTTAATATTTTTTTGGCGAGATTGTTCTGGGCAAGATGTGTTGATAGCTGTATGTGAGCCTGAGCAGTTAAAACATTTAGGTGAGGAGGAAGAAGGACATTGGTCAGCTGCGTGGTTTTCTCCACATTTAAAACATCTGGGTTGAAATCTGCATGCAGCTTTGGTATGACCAAAACGGCAGCAATTGAAACATTGAGTGGTGGGATAAGTATACATTTCAACTGGTAATGAGTTGAAGAATAAATATATATGGGAGGGAAGAGATTGACCTTCAAAGGTGATAACGACAGATTGGGAGGGCTTCCAGGAAATTATACCCTCAGAGGAGTCCTTGTAATTTAGCCTCCTGGCTTTTATGGGATTGCCAATGTGTTGGGGGGTTGAAAGTGAAGACAGAATTTATTCGATGGACAGATCGGTCGAGATACCTCTGACCAGGCCCATGCGAGTGACATTGAAAGTAGGGATATATGCCTTAAACTTTGAATTAGATGAAATGAAGATATTTTTGATGAAACTGTTGGCAGCTGACCCTGAGAGGAATTCGACGGAGATTCGGAAGCGACCCTCGGCTTTTACACCTCCAGGCTTGATTGAAAGATTCTTGCTATTTGATAGGAATTTTCCAAATTCAAGAGGGTGGATGGTTTTTCCTTGCTCAGTTTTTTGGGCGTATACTATGAATGGGCCACGGGAATGAGGAGAATAAAAGTTTGTTGGAGGAAGTTGAGAAAGTGCTGGTGGGGACTGTGAAGTCGAAGGCGAGTCAAGTTTTATTGGGGAAGAAGGAGTAAATTTCCTTTTTTTGGTAGAAGTCAAAATGACAGAATCACTGTCAGAAATTTCTACATTTTCCCCGTCTGGGGGGTCCGGAGAGGGATCTGGGGGCTTTGTAGGGGGTACAGGAGGGAAATCTTCCTCCATTATTCACAACAGTAAACAACTACAATAATAGTATGAAAAATGACAGAAGTAATAAAGTTTATAAATATCTGGAAATCAGCAGCGAAAAGTGACTCCTGGAAGATCAGAAGGGAGAAGAAACCTCAAGGCACAACACACTACACTTTTTTTTTGGCCAGAAAACAAAATATAATGGTAAAAAATTAATTTTAGATAGAGCAAAACAAAACAACTGATGACAGCCAAATGTTATTGTTGCAATCCAAATTCGGGCATTATATGCCTAGATTTTATTGTCGCCCGAATGAATCCATCTCTTGCTTCAGGCCCAACTGTAGACAACGATGCCTGGGTAACTAATTTGATGCACCTCTCGACTGCTCGAGTGTGGCAGGGAAATCTGGGAAATTCAATACTGTCCTTTTCTTCACCGAAATTATTTATCATTTTGACTAGGTCGTCATTACTGATTTCGGATAGTATCGGTGGCGGTGTAACTTCGCATTCCTGCCAGTTGATAATATCGTAATATTTACTTGCTGAAAAGTTTATTGTTGGAATAATAAAGTCTCTAACAACAGATGGACTCGGACATCTATCTCGCGCCTTTAATATTCGTCTCAAACCCAATTCTCTTACAATAAGGTTGTCATCCATTATCATGGATAGTAGCAGATTTTCTGGGTGGCAAAAATAGGCGTTTCTTTGAATTACTGGATTAATTATATACGTAGATCGGTGCTCAAATATCGGGTGAGTTTTATTATAGTAAAAACATGTAATGCCCCATCTTTACACGACGGGTGCCTCTTTATCTCAAACCATGTCGGAGCCAGTGGCGGTTCGTGGTCTTTTTAACAGGGGGTTCAGAAATTCAAGAGAAGATAAACATATCTAATTAAAATTTACTTACTGTTGTCCTTCGTCAAATAGTCGAATACGGCAGCAGTCACACAACTTAAATAAAGTTAGTGGGAGGGGTACCTACATATTATTGTTTTTAAATCACTTTACACTAGACACAAATATTAGATAATGAGAAAAGTTTTATAGGAATTAAATTGTTTAATGTTTTTATAGCACTCAATGTATGTTGCTAATTATTATTGTTTTTTCGAGAAGAATAATTTCGTAGAATATATAATAGATATTTAAAACATTAAAAAAAAACAAATAAAGGTGGCACGAAATAAATTTACTAAGTCTACTTCAATAGGTAGTAGATTTGCAAATGCCATAAGCAAACGGTTGGAGAAATGCAGAAACAAGAAAACAAAAATATGTACAAAAATGACTACAAAGTTAAATACCATAATATAACATAAAAAATAACACTTGCTTCCATATGGTTCAAAGTTCAAACGTCGACCGCGAAGTTCTCGGGTTTCTTCGGTTACATTCGTCAATGTTCGGAGGTCACGTGATAACATAACGCGTGTTCGGCGCACACAATTTGTCTTACTTTTGCAAAGAAAGACCAAATTTTGTATATGTCACCGTCATAGGGTATGTACCGGCTAAAATTCTTTTGTATGAAGAGTTTGGCGCGGATTACAACTCGCACAAAGTTGGAATATGTATCGTATTTTTCGGTGGCGCGGGTTTTGAAGGCGAAATTTTAATAGCGTGCTATCTATAATGTGCTTATATTATTATAAAACAAGTTTGTTTTATTTTCTCATCTTTTTAATGGGGGTTCGCCGCACAAACGCACTTTAGAGAAAACCGCCACTGGTCGGAGCATATGCTTTAACAACATATTCAGCAAGAATTTTTAGGTTCACTGAAGGGTTAGTTGTTCCTATATATAATCGAAGTATTAAGTTTGCTGTCGTCAACCAGCGTGAGTGACAAATACTACCTGGATGACGGTTTGCTAAATTTGGTGGGCTGTGACCTTTTGTAACTGCAAAACATATTTCGTACAAGTATTTTTGGTCCGTGCTCAAATTTTTCAATTCCTCTGCGTTGAGTTTGTGCATCTCAAAGTGTATTGGTGAATAATTTATAACGGTGTTTTTAGAGCTGCTTGAAAGAAGTTTTCCAATAGGTCCTGAAAACCCTTTAGGTCCTGTTGTAGCACCATCTAAGTGTTGAAACAAGTGGCAAAGGGGAAGTTCGTTTGCATGCAGCTGACAGATAAACCATTGTAACGAATGACCTAATTCCAATTCCATGAATTTAATAGTTCCATTTTTTTGCCTGTATTGACAGCAGTCCCATCACATCCAATCGCTGATAAATCATTCAAATTAAAACCGTTCACTTTTAAATGGTGTAACATGCTCTTTGCGATGTTTTTGCCAGTTCCTGATGATGGTGTAACATGTCCAACATATTGAGACCCCGGCTCAGATAAAATGGAATAATGTTCTTCTGAAATCGTTCTCCGATGATATCTATCCCCTATTTTTTCCTGAGACAGTGTTTTATCCTTCCTTCCATCGAAATATAGACCTCGAATTTTTGTTGACTCCGACGACATCTGCCATGTTTTTATTAAAGAAGTGCGACACGTTTGTCTAGCTCGTCTGAGTTTGCTCCTATCAATCACCATTTTAGAGTCGTCTTCGATTACTATGCCAAAATCTTGTAATGTAGCACTTGCAACAGCTGATGCCGACCTGTCTGACAAACCATACTGATCGCAGATTCTGGCCAAAGTGGGGAATTTTAACATCATACGGGAATTTTCTGGAGGTTGCGAAGAATGTGAAGAAAATGATTGGTTTTCATCAAAAAAGAGTTGACGTGGTGTTGTCGCTGATGCTGTAGATGAGCTGACCTTCGAAGCAAGTTCAGATAAACGAGCTTGCATCCTCATTTTCCGATGTAATTTTTTTGTTGTGTCGGTGTCTATTGCTCCCAGCATCATTTTTCTCGAGGATCTTTGGTCTTCAAGGAATGCTTGTTCTTTGGTGGGTACCTTGCGCGTCTTTTCGCAGGAACACATATTCAGATAGTTACATTTGCATGAAGCAATATCGAAAAGTTTATTCATTTTGATTTTATAAGAATTTAACTTAACATAATAATGCACACTTTTTTTTTGGCCAATTTTTAAGTTTTAAGTATTCGTTATAATGATCTTGGATCAGTTTCATCACTCGATTGTGTGAAACAATGGGAATAGAAGCGCGCTTCCAAATTCCTTCAACAATTGCAGATATAACACTTTTTATTTCGAATACTGACGGTTTTTTTGTAGAGTTAAGATTACGCTCATATCGTAAGAACAAATAATGTTTAATCACTTCTGAGACAGTAGGTAACACTTGAGAGTTCATTTCAGTTGGTGCCCCGAATATTGGACATAAAATTTTGCTTCTCGTGTAATTTGCATTAATTTTCACAACAATTATATGTGTTAAAATTTAATCGGACAAGGATTCTAACACGTCTACGGTCAGCGGTAGCCGAAACGAAACTAGATGCAAGTCGCATCTAGTTTCTGCGACGAAACAATAGGAGCGAAATTATCCCCCCCACCTCCACAGCGCTCACAAACTTACTGGTTTAAGAGCAATTTATGCAGTTTTTTTTTTTATATAAAACATGTAATGTTCAATAAGGTAAATGCAATTGAAAGTAATGGATATTATTTTATATTTTTGAGACTGTACTCAGATTTTGGGAAAAAAAGGCTAAATTTACGTTTTTTACGTTACGAAATCGCTAGGTTGTTGAATGAAGACATAAGTTTAGATTTTTTTAAGTATTTTTACGAGAATATGAATGACATGAAGCATCTTTTGGCAGCTATTACAATACCGAGATTTGATTTTTGCAATGTCACTCCACCCTAGTGTACACTACTTAACCACGGATATAGTCGACGGAGCGGTGATGATAGACAAGGTAGAGAAACTCAAGGCCATTTTAAAAAGGTGTGACCATAGACAATATAATTGCACTCGGCAATTCATTATTTATCCCAAAAAACTATTTTAAACATAAAAATGTCCTTGAAACAGAAAAATATCGAAATGTTTCCTAAGGGCAAAGTTCATCTGACTAAGGAAATGAACTTTTACAGCTAATTTTCTCAATAGGAAACTTTGTCAGTGAAACTTGTTAATCTGAAACGAATAAACCCAAAATGACTTTAAATTTGAATTTCTTTATAAGGAACAAGAAATTTTAATAAATGAAAAAAAACAAAGAACACCGTAGAAATTTAGCACAACATGATTGTGCTTTTCTACAACAAATGAATTCCGGCTTTATTCTGCTTATTTTTAATAGAAAAATGGAAAAAAAACTCGTAGTTAGGTATGTTTAAAAAAAATAAACAGGATATTCATTAATCAATAACATGAATAAGTTGGTCAATGTAATAAATAACATTTATACATTGTGGAGGAAGACATATGCCAAGAAGGTGTTGGTATGAGGTACTTTTCAACGAGCCATCGTCTTTTGCCATTGCAAAATAAAAAAACTGACGCGTAATTTACGTCGGAATAACCTAAAATCTGTCGATTCACTTTAAACTTGAACTTACGTATGTAGTAAGTACATTTAGGTGAAGAATATATGTTTGTAATTCGATCACACTACACTGGCTTTATATGTTTATCACGAAGACCATATGAAATAAAAAAATAAAGTAAAAAATAATAATAATAAAACAAGCAATATAAATGAAATGATAATATTTCACGGCATCCTACAACTGTGTCATGGCCCGCGTGGCCTCCAGCGAGATGTCAAACTCTAAGGCAATGAGATCTGAGCTTTCAGCCACAACATTTTTTTTAGAAAACGGATTTGGGCGTTTCTGGGAGTTATATGTCCTTGTCCATGAGACATCACAGACCATAAATAAACCACTCACACATAGATGAAACACTCAAATTTTGTCAGCTCAAAACCATAGACTATCACATACATCTTCAAACTTTTTAGTTTACTGTCATTCCAAACCTACTTACACACGCCGTCTTCTTCAATTGTGGTCTCACCAGACAGGGGATGAAGAATATTCTGGATAAGGAAGGCAACATAATAAGAGTTGAAATGGTAGTTATAACTCCAATATTATGTAGTGCCATTCCTTATCCAGAATATTCCTTGGTGAGAATTGTGTGCGAATTGTATATCGTCTGGTGGCAGTGTTGATGTCAATTGTGATCACCTTCATGTAGAAGCTTCTGCTGGAGGTCTGCCCTCACACCGATCGCATCTCCTTCTGACTCCAGAAATGGAGAGCCTTTGGGGGTCTGCCCCCCTTGGTCGAATGATTGGTCTGAATAGGTTTGACAAGGATGACGTCTCCGGCTTCCGAATATTTGACTGTCTTTTTATAATATTTTTTCAAGTATTTTCAATTTGCCAATTTCCACTTTCCAAATATTTTTCTATTGAACAGTTTTCAAACCAACGAAGTGAAGCCACTGCCGACCTAGTGCTCCCCGCAGAGGCCGCAATACCAGCATCCCTAAGTATTGTCTTGATCCATCCACCTATAATTGTTCTAGAAGCTGCTCTTGTTGGACCATATGTGGATAAAAACAGGTCATCAATATTGGGTGTCTCTCGTCTCCTGTCTTCTGAGAGAACACACAGCTTTTAAAGCCAAAATACAGGCTTTGTGGATTGATTTGATGATGAGTTTAAACTCCATCCCGATTGTTGATACTTTGCAGAATCTGTCTTTGAACCGAATGCAGGCCATAAAACAATATGATCATCCTTATCAATAAAATTCTATGAGGTTAACCTCAAAAGTGTCAGATCATGTACACTTCGTCCAGAGGCTAATAGTAATATGACTGCACACCTTCTGGATGCTTCAAACAAGGTTATAGTTTTCGGATTGTTAGTCCGGAGCCAATAACATATCTGTCTCGGGTCCCATATTGTATCCCGTTGCACTTTAATCGAGCTGTTTACTATACCTTTCATAACTTGCTTCACCACAATATGGTTACTTTGTCTATTTTCACTATTGGGGTTACATAAAGTTGAAATAGCTGATTTATGCAAAGCTATATTGCTAGGAGCTAAATTTAGCATTATTTTGAAATGTGCTAAGAACTTTGCCAGTTCCCATTGAATCTCTGTCATTAACGTGGTTTAAAGAACACCATTTACGCCATCTAATCCACGCTACCTTGTAAGAAGATAGCGTTGACGTTCGCCAGCTGGTCTTTAAAATCTCTCTTTCTCTATCAGACCATCCTTGCAATGCATCATCCCAGCCCCGATTTTCCACACTTGCAGCGTCTCTGGTAGATGCTTGATTTCCTGAGGAAGGCTCTAGGCTCTCTGTTTCAAGTCTGATACCCAAAATACTTTCGTCCATTTGGGAGCCACTATCAGATAAATTCTTGCGAAGTTGTTCAGATGAGCCAGCACTCGGGAAATTAGACAAGGAGGTGGAAATGCCTACGCCAGTGGAAAGTGTCAAGGTCAAGGTGAAATACCGCCGCTTTGTCTTTTCTGTATATAGATACACTTTGTTCCACTACATGAGCTGTCGAAGAGGCGAACAGATCCACGAAGGGTCTGCCCCATTTGTGAAATATCTGTTCTGTTGCAGGAGATAGAAGGTGCTACTCCGGAAGACGAGTTCCTCGGGAGAAGCGGTCCGCAAAGCCATTGTACTGACCTCGTAAATAGTGAACTTGTATGGTGATTTTGTATTGGTCTACTAAAAATAAAATCTGAAAAGTCAGATGAAGGAGACCTAAGGATTTCGTCCCTCCTTCGTTCCTCAAATAAGCGAGAACTGTTCTGTTGTCTGACTGTATCAGAACTGTAGAACTTCTCAAACATTTGTTCTGGTGTTTTAAGGTATTTAGTATAGCAAACATCCTTTTCAAGTTGCTGCTGTTTCCTGGTCCAATTTCCTGCAATCGGTGTATGGTCCACCTGAGCGCCCCAACCATGATCTGCTGCATCCGTCGAGAAAAAAATGAGAGGAACCGGGGACGTATAGTGGCTTAGAGACATTTACATTATGTGCCCACCACGATATGTTTTTTTATTACGGGTTCCTTCATCGGAATTCTCGTTTATGTGGGGAGTTTCATCATGGAGTGCATTGTAGAAGGCAACCTCTTGGGATGGCAAATGATGCAAAGTTTAGCTTTCCCAGAACCCTCTGGGCCTCTTTTACATTCCATTTTCCCTTTTTCTGAAACCTTTGAAGGGATTGTTGAAGGTCCTCGCACTTCCTCTTTTTCAGCGACTTCCAACCACGTTGCGTATCCCACATTACACACCTAGATATTCCACTACCCGTGTCAGCTCGCTGACACATTTTTCAAATTTACGGTCCAACCTAGGTCTCTTAGTAAGTCCGAAAACTGTTTTGTTTGGACCTTCAGAATTTCCTTGTCCTGGTGGGCCAAAAGGAAATCGTCCAGGTACACAATGGTCCTCACATTTTGATATCGTAGGGTTTCTGCAACCCAATTGGTCAACTTTGTAAAGGCATGTGGAGCACTGCTCAAGCCCTGGGGAAGGCATGTCATTTATAAAGACTGTCCTTTGTACATAATTCTTAGAAAACGACGGTGAGTATCTGCGACTGGTATGTGGAAATATGCGTGCGATATGTCTATTTTTTTCATCCAGTCTTGTGATTTGAGACATTCGGGAACTTTCTGATGAGACATTAAGGAAAAAATTTTTACCCATAAGAAGTGATTGAGACCTTTCAGATTGAGGATAGGTCTGTTGCCGCCGTCCCCCTTTTGTAGCAAGAACATTTGGGAAAAAAAACGGAGTTGTTGACTGCCGGCTCCAATATTTTCAGATGAGGATATCTATTTCCTTTGTCATTGCGTCACAGTCTTTGTTATAAATCTTCGTAAAATTAGGGCAGTTGGGCGTGGTAATAGGGGCTTTGTAGAAAGGTGATTCTGTATCCCCCTATGATTTTTTGAACAACTTTGGGGCCCTTTAAAATAGTGTAAAATCCCTGGAATATTTGCAGTGTGGGGGCCTTTAAAATAGTGTAAAATCCCTGGAATATTTGCAGTGTTACTTCCTCACTAATTATATAAATTCGGGGTAATTAATGAATTTTACGCTTCTACATTTAGGAATATTATTTTTCTGAACTAATTTTTGTCTCAGAAGTATTGTCAATTTTTCAAAATGAAAGTCTTATTTAACCGACCATCATGCTATGACAGGTAAGATGTTGAGAATAATTGAATGATGATAAACGGGGCACGTTCGTGGAGGAAATTATCAAAAACGATTAGAATATTAGCAGGCGCCATATACGTATTACAGAAGATTATAAAGAACCACTGGCGGATAAAATCACCTACCTCGAGTTTTTTGCCGCTAGGAAACGATTCTGTCAAGAAGCATTCGAAACTACAGCCGTCACGTCACTGGCCAGAATTCATCGATATTAAAGCATTCACGTCATTGGTCAGAATTCATCGAGATCAAATCGATTCCCATATTTGAGATACGTAAAAAATATCTCGGATTGCTTGACAACGAGATATTATTCCCGTGGGTATATTGTCTTACTTACTACCTTATATGATTTGATAAGCATTAGGGAGTACGCAATTATCATTTGGTAATGGTCAAATGTTGTAATGGTATTAGATATTAGCTGTTTTATTGGGATATTATCTACCAACCGAAAAAGCTACGAGTATATAAACAATTCATTCAAATCCTGCCCCAAAAAGGCCACAAAAAATGAGGATGGTAAGACCCCCTTTTAGGATGTTTGAATCAATGTTTGTGGTAATGTTTGTAGTAATGTTTGTGGAAATGGTTGCAAGAGATGCGGCTTAATATACATAAGCATTTCGAATAAATTCGTTGGTAATTTTTGGATAGGGCCTGATACGCTTATTACGAATATTTTTTAGAAAAAAACTTTATATTCGCCTTAATTACTATAAAAGAAAACTTTTTGCATTTCGGGCGGCGGAAAATTATTAATTTAGATTTTCAATTGCGTTAACCAAAATTCACTTCGCGAATCGATGCGGCGGCAATCAGCTGCCATTAGGTACGTCACTGTTATGTTGGTATCCCTGATACATTGCGTAGATACGACTATGGCTAACTTCGTGTAATACAAATGGATTGGCGCGAATTTATGAAAACACAACAGAATTCTAATGTTAACAAACTTTAATTTTTCTAAAATTGAGGGAGATACAGCCCTTTCTTTTGTATCACAAACCATGTTACACCAACCTAGCGTAGCCGGTAAACTACTTGAAAACTGGGATGTTTTTCTTGCCTCGACGCGAGCAGGCGTTATAAACGGGCACTTTCTTTTGTATCACAAACCATGTTACACAAACCTAGCGTAGCCGTTAAACTACTTGAAAACTGGGATGTTTTTCTTGCCTTGACGCGAGCAGGCGTTATAAACGGGCACTTTTTTTTGTATCACAAACCATGTTACACAAACCTAGCGTAGCCGTTAAACTACTTGAAAACTGGGATGTTTTTCTTGCCTTGACGCGAGCAGGCGCTATAAACGGGCACTTCATAACTAAGCGCCTTTCATGTGTATCGCACGAAGATAGCAACGGTCGTATTTAGCTCTTGTTAATGCATCAGTGATACCAACATAACAGTGCGTTCCTAATGGCGGCGCATTGTCACCACATCGATTCGCGAAGTGAATTTTGGTTTTACGCAATTGAAAATCAAAATGCATCATTTTCCGCCGCCCGAAATGCAAAAAGTTTTCTTTTATAGTAATTAAGGCGAATATAAAGTTTTTTTCTAAAAAATATTCGTAATAAGCGTGTCAGGCCCTATCCAAAATTTAACAATTCGTTTATTTAAAAATTCACTGTACGAATTTTAACAAATTTCTATTAAGTAACAAACTAAAGAAATATACTTTACAGACATTTATCTTTGTGATATTGTGTTAGGTTTCGAAATTTTCCATGTTTGGAAACTTTTGTTTTAAAAAAAAAACATCCTACAGGAAAAACGAAAAAAATCTGAACATCTAATCTCGAAAATTTTCTTTGGAAAATAGGGCGGGAAATCGTGTAAAAGTTTTAGAAGAATTTCCATTTTTGTAAATTTTATTTTTGACACTTTCTCGTCGGATATGCTGTTTGAAAACTTTTTGGTTCTTTTTGAAATTAACAGAAGGCACCCCTTCGTTTACAACAATCCTAAACTCTATAGTCATTAAGATAATAATAAGATTAGATGGCCGACCATAAATAAACCACTCAGTGGCCGACTGTCAAGTGATCTTTTGTTTCCGATAGAGATGGTCAATATTCTTGTCGCTGTTACATAGAACCGGTTCATTTGCTGTCACTAATACCCATAGCCCTTTAAAGGGGTTTTTAGGTCCATGCTCGTACTGTAGATATTATTTCCCCGAGGAACCGTTTTTTTTGGCGCCGGTTTTTTGTGGAATACGTAAAAAAATTATATTAAGATTAGAAGAAAAAAAAAGAAATTTTTTTATGAAATATTTGTGGAACCGGTTCATTTATTCTCTCAGAATCATTCATGTAACGCCCCCTCCCTGTTTTATATTTCAAGAACTGGTTTCAAAAGTAAATAGATAAAAAAAAACGGTTCCACATCGTCTCCGGTAACTAGTACCACATTGACAACCAGGGGCATTTAACTAAGCTTTGGCCTTGAAACTCATTTGAAACCGCCACGCCCACCTCAAAATTCTTATAGAAAACGAATAATATGGCTAAAAGCTCAGATCTCATTGGTGAGAACAGAAGGATTGGTTTGATCTCTCGCTCTCTACCATAATGACTCGTGTAACAGAAAGAGATGACGGAATTTTGCCGTTTGACAGTTTCAAATCATTCAAACAAAATGAGAGTGGTTTATTTATACACGCGGGTTGTCATTTGCTGCCGAAATACTATCATTTCCGTCGAAAATACTGCGTGTTAAAGTTGTTCGTGATAAAAATACAATATAAGCCAGTATAGTGTCAGCGAGTTACAAACATATTATATTCAACCTACCTACGTAAGTTCAAGTTTAAAGTGAATTAACAGTTTTAGGTTATTCGTTCGGTTTTTTGAACAATGCTTCATACTTGACATATGTCTTCCTCCACAACGTATAAATGTTATTTATTATATCGATAAACTTATTCATGTTATTGATTAGTGTTATCCTGTATTATCTTATTGTTTTGGTGAAATTAAAGATTTTTAAACATATGTAACCGTGAGTTCATGAGGCTGAAAAATGTCGGAATTTTTCGTCGTACTGTCGGACAATCATGTTTTGGAAATTTTCTTCAGTGTTTTTGCAAATTTCTTGTCATTTTGGGTTTCTTCTTCTCAGATTAACAAGTTTCATCTTAAGGAAATGCACTGTAAAAGTTTATTTTCTTAGTCAGATGAACCTTGCCCTTGGAAAACATTTCGACATTTTTCTGCTTCAAGG